>NW_011494846.1:2338101-2350437 GCF_000754665.1 Bison bison bison | reverse complement strand
CTCTTTTTGTCCAATCTGAGACAATTTGCATTCATTTGTTTAAGGTGAGGCAGAAGGTTGGGGAGACTTTAAAAACGGTTGAGTGTGCCTTATTGTGAAAACTTATTTGAGATAGAAATAAAAGTTAACTGTTAAATGGTAAAAATACACAAGAGGTGGGGGTTTAAAACTGGAAGGAAATCATGTCTATTTTTGTCTTCATCTAACAAGTCCCCAGTTCCTGTGTAGAATTTTTCTAAAACTAAATGTTTTTCTATTTAAATAATAGCAATTATTGAAAGTAATTAAGAGGAAGTTGAGCCTTGTTTCTGACAGAGAAGGAGAAGGGAAGGAAACGATTCCCTCAGCACACAGTCTGTGGGTCTCACCAAATGCTGGTGAGGCAAGAGGTCACCCGGACACGGGATGGGAGCCACTCTGCAAAAGTTTGGCAGTTCCTCTCAAAACCAAAAGGTACACTCACTCACCATATGACCCAAGAATGACAGTCCTGGGTGTTTATCTCTGATGACTTATTTTCATCTGGAAGCTGGTACACAAACATTCATTGCAACTTCACTCATAATATCCAGGTGTCCTTCAGTGGGTGACTAGTCAAACTTAACTGTGGTCCCCCTAACCATGGACACAGCTCAGCAGCAAAAAGGAACAAGTTATCAACATGAGCAGCTGCTGAGACGAATCAGGGAAATTCCAGCTGAAAAAAGCCAACCTCAGAAGACTATATACCACATGGTTTCATTTATGTAACCTTTATGAGATGACATGATCATAGATTAGGACTAGGGAGGGGAGCGGGGAGGGAGGGGAGGGTGTGATTACCAGAGGGCAGCAGGAGAAGCTTTGTGGTAATAGTAACATCCTGATTGCGGTTCTTCGTGAGCCTGCACAGAGCGCCCCGCCCCGTACACTCACACGCGCGCATACATGCCTGGTGAGACCTGAACGAGCTCTGCGGGCGCACCAGCGCTGCAGTGACTGCGGCGGTGCCTGGAGCCCTTTGAATTATGGTTTCTCTGGGTCATGTGCCCAGGAGGGAGTCGCTGGGTCATACAGTAGTTCTATTTTTGGTTTTCTTAAGGGACCTCCGTACAGTTTTCCATAGTGCCTGCACCAATTCCCATTCCCTTTCTTCGACACCCTCTCCAGCATTTATTGTTTGTAGATTTCTTGATGAGGGCCATTTTGACTGGTGTGAGGTAGTTCTGATTTGCATTGCTCTAATAATGAGCGATGCTGAACATCTTTTTTATGTGCCTCTTGGCCATCTATATGTCTTCTTTGGAGAAATGGCTATTCAGGTCTTCCGCTCACTGTTTCATTGGGCTGTTAGTTTGATATTGAGCTGTATGAGCTGTTTGTATATTTTGAAAATTAATCTCTTGTCAGTTGCTTCCAGGGGTTAAAACTGCACTTCTAATGCAGGGGCATGGGTTTGATCTCTGGTAGGGGAAATAAGATCCTGAACGCCTGCCGTGCAATGCAATGGAAAAAAAAAAAAAAAAGGATTTTAATTTATTCTTAGTCTTAATTATTTATGTTGAATGAAAAATGTTCTCAATCTTAAAAATAAGTAGCGATTGCCAGAATTTTCCGTAACTCATATTAAATTTTATCGTTTTCTCTTTTAACATTTTTGTATTAAAGAGACTCTCCCTTCTACCAGAGAGGTTTGTCCTGGTTTTCCTTCTTCCCAGCAGCCCTGGGCTTTTTCAGTCATTAACACCTTACTGTCTTTTATTACTTATCAGCTCTGTTAAATGGACTTAGTTGTGGAATAAGTTGAAATTGTTCCTGAAATGAACCTGATGGATTTTTTATATTTGATACATTTTGTGCTACCCTTATGCCCCATTAAAACATATAACTGAGAATTGATTATACCATCTTTGCTGGTAATGGGATTTTTTTTGTTGTTTTGAGAAATTATCCATCTGAAATTGATAGTGGAGGCTAGAATGGAAGTTGCAGTCAGATAAAGCTTGAGCAATGACCTGGAGTTGAAATCAAAGGAGACACGGGCCTGGGCTGATAATGGAATTAATCGATTACTCCTGACTCCTGGGAGAAAAACGGCAGCATCTTTTAATGTTTTGGGTTTTTTTTTTTTTTTTTCTTTTTAGTCTTTAGGCTAGTTGTTGAAGTTCTTAAATCTTTGTCAGGTTTTCCCCAGTATAATAAATGACATCTTAGATGTGAATAAGCGGTCATTTTTCCTTCAGAAAATGTCCTATGATTTATGTCTTCCAATAGTCATTCCCCCAAATTCAGGTGATATTAAACCTCCAGATTTGAAATACTCCCTGTGTCCGTCATCATTTCTCCACTCCCAAATGTAGTTGTTTCTTGGCAAAAGCTGAACTGATGATTCTAGAACAAACAGCACAATCAGAACACATTTGCTCAGGCATTAGCTGGGGGTGAATCCTTAGCTGCTGAGCAGGACAGTGATCTTTAGTATCTGCCGTGTGCTTTCGTCATGACTGTCCTGAGTGCAGAGCTGGTGTAGAGTAAATGTACTTAGTTCTCAGTGAATCTGGCTTAGAATTCAGCCCTGAGATGCAAGAGGGGCTCTGAAATAAAGTGGGAAATGACGAAGGGAGCTTGGGGCTGTTTCAAATAACTAGGAACATGTCTTAAAACAGCGATTATTTTCCTTTAAGTCATTTTAAGTTTGCTAATCCAACCATCCCCTACCTTTTGCGAGGGCTGGAACGTGATTAGATTTCATTCCAGCATAGAAGACTTAAGATGAAAACTGCAGGATGTATCGTGCAGAAACATGAGAGAATCGAACTTTTGAGGCAGAAGTCTTGAGAAGAAAGTTTTCAAGTTATGTAATTATATATCTATAGAAAATCTTAAGATAAAAAAGATACTCTTTAATGAAAACCCCTTTGATGATTTCTGCATTGATCTTTGTTTCTGAGCTGCCTATTTTGGAAATTTTTTTTAAGAGTTATTGAACTTTGTTTGAAGTGTTTTAAGCATACTTAATCTATTCGGGGGTTGACTTATTCTAATGCACTTGGCAGTCCTCAAGCATTTGAGCAGATGGGGTGACGGCTGAAGCGAAACAAGTGAAAAGACATCCTCTCGAATTCCCTTTCCCTCTCACAAGTGCACTCTCAATTCCTTGCACATTTAACTAAGGGTACTGATAGGTGACTTGTTCTGAAGAGTCTGCACAGGGCTGAGCGCACTGGGGTGAGTCCACGAGTACAGGACGCTGTGCTCATCCAGGCTCTGGTGATGTTTCCTATCCTGTCCTTTTCCCAATAGTAACACTGGTCATAATATTAGCCATCAGCTGCTGGTGAATACTGTGTGCCTGGTGGTTCTCGTGTGGCCTCCTATTTAATCCTGCCAACACCCATATGAAATAAGTTTCTCTCTCCCTGAGGCCCAGCAAGGCTCAGTCAGTCGTAGCTGGTATTAGACATCCTTGCTTGGATTTCTTGGGAAGCAGAGCCTGAGATGAGGATTTTGCTGCAAGTGGTTTGTTTGGGAGGTGATCCAGGGACGTAGGGGTGAGGGGCCAGGAGGAAATGTCAACAGAGGGATGCGTTGCTGGCCACCACTGCAGCCCCACCAAGATCCCGGTGACGTGTTCAGAATGCCTCCGGAGTTGCCCACCCAGCAGCTGGGAGGTGGGACACAGATGCCCTGACTGCTGCCTCCATTCCCGGGAGCTCCTGGGCTAGGCCGGTTTATAGGTCCCGTGGGCTTGAGAATTGGAAACACGTGAGATGAACCTTGAGTGACGATCTCGTGGGTGTTCAGATGAGCTCACAGAGAAACCAGAGGTGGGCTAAAGGGGGTTCGTGTGATGTGCAGAAGCATCTGCCAAAAGGGGAAGGGCCCGAGCCAGCCCCATGCTCTTTGCAAACCATCTCCCTGTGGGGAGAGAGGCGCGTGTCAAGGTGACAGGTAAATTCCGGGGGTGTGCAGTGACTGTCGGTGAGGAGACTGCCCATCGTCGCCTTTCCCTGTGAGTACAGCCGTCAGGAAGATTTACCTTCCTGTTAGCACTGGTTCGCATTCTTTGCATATATGAAGATCAGGATACAAAAATATCCAGAGAATTCTAAATGTTGACGATGGTAACTGATTAGGGGTTAAAAATATACAGCATTATCAAGTTTTCATAGTCTCTGCATAGAGGATCATGGAGCTATGACATAGAGTGTTGAGTATTTATGGAGGGAATGATTAAGGTCCATCCTGTGGGGCCTCGGAGACCACTGTTCACTGCAAATTCTGGTCTTGCTTTTTGGTTAAAATCACTTGGTAACACCATGTAGACTTTCTTAAAGAGTTTTAATTTTTTTATATAACTGACATATAACATTGTAGGAGTTGAAGGTGTACATCATGCTGATTTGACACATTTGTGTTGCACCACGAGGACCAGTGTGGAGTCCGCTCACACCTCCATCCTGCTCAGATGAGTTAGCACAAGGCTCTGCAAGCTTAGCCCACTCAGCCAAGGGGCTGGTTCACGGCCAGGCGCTCTTCTCGCAGACCCCGGTGGCCACGCGCTTGCTGTGACCCTGCTTGCTGGGCATCTCCTGTGTGCCGGGCCAAGCTGGGTGGAGGTCAAGGCAGATGTGCGGGTGGCCACATCAACGAGATTGACCATGCAATTGGGTATTTATATCCGTTCCCGAACGCTGACCCAGATCTCTCTGCCTCCTCAGCTGAACTTGATGCAGAGCACTCCCAGAAGGTCCTGGAGATGGAGCAGACCCAGCAGCTGAAGCTGAAGGAGCGGCAGAAGTTTTTTGAGGAAGCCTTCCAGCAGGACATGGAGCAGTACCTCTCCACGGGCTACCTGCAGATAGCGGAGAGGCGAGGCAAGTCAGGGAGCCCCCTAGAGGGGGTGCACGTGGGGTGCTGCCCCCAGAGTGGGGCTGGGGTGAGACCTCAGGGGTCTCTTGTTACTACCCCAGAACTCAAAAGTGGGTGCTACCTGCCATTTTTGTCTTGCTGCTGTTTTTGCCTCACCAGGTAGTTCTAGGCTTTCATTGAAGGTAAAATTTGGGATATGTTTTTTTTTTTAAAAAAAGCAACAAGAGACAAACAGTAGCCATAAATCTGTAGCACAGACTAATCCCTATTACCATTTGAAAGTAAGTGAAAGTGAAGTCACTCAGTCTGTCTGACTCTTTGTGACCCCATGGACTATAGCCTATCAGGCGCCTCCGTCCATGGGATTTTCCAGGCAAGAATCCTGGAGTGGGTTGCCATTTCCTTCTCCAGGGGATCTTCCCGACCCAGGGATCAAACACAGGTCTCCTGCATTGCAGGCAGACGGTTTACCATCTGAGCCACCAGGGAAGCCATTTGAGGGTGATGTTTTTGTGTGTATCTAATCTTCCTTCATGCTGCATGGGGATCCTTCCCCAACATTATCAAAAAACCTTTGCAAGAGTTTAAGAGTGGCATCTGCACAGTCAGGATGTAGCCTGACAGTTTCCTAATTGGACATTTAAGACCCTTGGCCTCTGTAAGGGGCTTCTCTGATAGCTCAGTTGGTATAGAATCCATCTGCCATGAAGTCACTCAGTCGTGTGCAACTCTCTGCGACCCCGTGGACTGTAGCCCACCAAGCTCCTTCATCCATGGGATTCTTCAGGCAAGAATACTGGAGTAGGTTGCCATTTACTTCTCCATGCAGGAGACCCTGGTTCAATTCCTGGGTCCTGAAGATCTGCTGGAGACGAGATAGACTACTCACTCCAGTATTCTTGGGCTTCCTGGTGGCTCAGCTGGTAAAGAATCTGCCTGCAATGTGGGAGACTTGGGTTCAATCCCTGGGTTAGAAAGATCCCCAGTAGAAGAGAACGGCTAAAAAAACCCAAACCAACCGGTGCTGTGCTGTACATACAGATGTGCGAATGCTCATGTCTGTGGAGGGGCCGGCTCCAGAGCAGCGCCAGTGTGGAGAGGTGTCCTGGGCTTCCTGGCCTTCCGAACCCCTTGCAAACCCCTGTGCATGTGTGTGTGCCAAGTTACTTCACTCGTGTCCACTCTTTGCAACCCCGTGGACTGTAGCCCACCAGGCTCCTCTAGGTCCATGGAACTCTCCAGGCAAGAATACTGGAGGGTTGCCATGCCCTCCTCCAGGAGATCTTCCCGACCCAGGGATCAAACCCGTGTCTCTCATGTCTCCTCCACTGGCAGGCGATTGTTTGCCACTGGTGCCACCGGGGAAGCCCCGCTCCCTCCCAGATGCCTCTGTGCTCAGCCTTCCTCTTCTTGCCTGGCCCTGGTCTCCATACCTTGCCCCTTCATTGAAGCCCCGTAATTAATGTTACCCTCACTCTGGTCCCTGTCATTCAACTCTCTGTGCCCCTGCAGGAGAGGTTAAAGAAATCAAAGAATGAGGGAGGAAAAGCATGTAGAGAAGACACTAAGGTGTGAATGTGTCAGAGGCACTGAAGGCTGTGGTGTGGACACGGTGCTTTTAAATTGAGGTCAGCAGTGCCGTTTGTGTGCTGATGGGTTAACTGAGCTGTGCCAGGTCTTAGTTGCGGCACGTGGGATCTAGTTCCTTGACCAGGATCAAACCCAGGCCTCCTGCACTAGGAACGCGGTCTTCAGCCACTGTGTCACCAGGGAAGCCCCAGCAGTGCAGATCAAGTGTGGCCTCTTCGTCTCCTCTGTCCGCCTGCCGAGTCCCACCGTTATCTTCATCTGTTCCCTGTGGCGTGTCCTCAGGGTCGGGCATGGGTTAGGGACGCCACCCTGGTCTGCTTGGGCTGCTGTGCCACCACCTCAGACTGGCACCTTAGCACAAATGTCTCTCTCGCACCATTCTGGAGCTTACTTGGTTACGGTGAGGGCTCTGGGGTCTCTCCTCAGGAGGGCAGTGATTCCCATCCCGAGGGCCCCACCCTCAGGACTTCATCTCAAATAATCACCTCCCCGCAAGGTGTGTGTGGGAAAGTCACTGAGTCGTGTCTGACTCTTTGCGACCCCATGGACTGCAGCCCACCAGGCTCCTCTGTCCATGGAATTCTCCAGGCCAGAGTACTGGAGTGGGTAGCCATTCCCTTCTCCAGGGGATCTTCCCAACCCAGGGATCGAACCCAGGTCTCCTGCATTGCAGGCAGGTTCTTTACCAGCTGAGCCACCTCCCAAGGGGGTTAGGGCACGCATTCAGTCCATAAGGGACAAACACCACAGATCTGAGTATCATGAGACAGCAGGCCACGAAGGGAGGGGAGGGGAGCTGCGAAGAGAACAGCAGCTGCGCTCTGCCACATAGCTGAGCTCAGCACTTTCAGGGCGCCTGCAGCAGCAGCAGAGAACTTGAAAGTGCCTGTCAGGAGCGCACGTCTTGGGTCCACAGCTTGTAACCCGCTTCTTTAGGATATGTCACTAGGAAAGTGGTTACCTGGTCATATGGCAAGCATCTGTCTAACTGTGGTGGGTGCTGTCACAGTGCTCGCCAGGATACCCACGGCAGCTCACGCTCGCCCAGCGTGCACGCCCGCCACTCCACAGCTCTGTCAACCGTTGTGTCAGACACTTCAACTTCTGCCACTCTTTTGGTTTTAACATGCACTTCCTTGACTGTCCATCTTTCTACGGGTTGGTTGTCTCCCTAGAGTCTTACCAGACTTTCCCGATTATATCTGTGGCTATTCCAGTGTGGCCTTTGCAAAATGCGTTTATTCTTAATGTGACCAGCTGAGCCCACTTTGGTTTAGGAAGCCCTTCCCTCCATGTTATAAGAACATTATGCTGTTTTATTCCAAAAGTTCAACTGTTTTCCATTTTCCATTTGGTGCCTCAAGCCACCGCCAGCTGGTTCGTGTCCGTGGGGAAGGAAGGCTCTCCCTGCAGTTCACAGCAGCAACTGCCTGCGCACCGTTCTCTGTTCCACTCTGTTCCTGAGGCCTCAGTACATTCCTGAGTGTTTCTGAGGCCCTCTTCGGTTCCACTTTTCCACTTATCTGGCCTGTGTTGGGTGTAACTTCTGACACTGTCAGGGACCCATTCTTTCCTGACGAAGAGCTCAACTATTTTTCTCTTACGGTTCTAGAGGTTTGCTTTCCTTTTGTGTTTCTGATGGATTTGTTTAGATTCTGTCTAATCTTCAGACCCACATGCTTTTCAGTCTTTGCAGACCTTGGGGTCAGGTTTGCATTTTGCAGCCCTCAGGCTGTTAACTTGTGCCTTTACTCTTTCTTATTGGTAAACTGTACACAGAATAGTCTCTAAATTTTGGTAATAGTCCTGAGTTTTTAAAATTTTTTTCCATCAAGATTTGACTTGTGAAGTTGTTTAGAAGTGTTTTTTAAATACTAAATTTTATTGTGGCTGGAAAAGGGGGTTTCTTCTTTGATTCAAGACTGACACTGTGTTCTTTTAGAGTATTTTCCTACATGTTTTGTGTGTAGTTAAGAACAAGATTCTAGGTGACAGGCATGGGGATCTGTAAGTGTACGTTTCAGACGACTTGTAAATTGGCCTGTTCAGATGTTTCCTATTAATATCCATTTTGGGTTGCTTAATTATCAGAGGTACATTAAACCTTCCTTTCCCCCTCAATTATGATGGACTCCTTACATTTTCCTTGTCGTGCTTCCATATTTTACTTTCAAAATAAAACCGCAAAATATATAGTCACACAGAAATTTTGATTTACCTTACTGGTGAATTGAATTTAAAATAATTATTAAATGCTATGCTTTACCCCAATATTGCTTTTCTTTCCTCTTAAATCTATTTTGATAGTAATACAGCCATATCAGCTTTCTCCTTTAATTATTTGCTTGCTGACTTCCTGTTTTTCCTTACATTTGAAATGTTTCTAATATTTTGAGTGTCTCCTATGAGCAGAATGTAACTAGACTTTTATCACTAATAAGAAACATTTTCCATCTTCAGCAAACTAGAAAGCACCAAATGAGATGGTGATGAAGCCGGGCAGGCAGTGACCACAGCAAATGTTAAATCAACCAATTTGCCACAGAACAGATTATAAAATTGGCTTCATTACTGCCTTATTTGGTGCTTTCTACTTTCCTGAAAATGTTTCCTATGCTTTTCAGTCCCGTTTTTTTTTCCCCCCTCCCCTTTGTAAGAGGATGGCCAGAGAGAGAAAAAAGGGAGACTGTGCTTTCAAAACTGAAGGAAAAAAGCCCAGAGCCATCAAGGCCTCCCCAGCCCCAGAGAGGACCTGTGTGCCCCTTCCCCTTCCAGCAGTCCCCCCGTCTCTCCAGGAGGCAGCCCCAAGGGGAGCAGGCTCGACCTGTGTCGGCAGGTCGCCTGCCGGGCCAGCCTTGCAGGAACCCTTGGATGGCACCGCCCAGTGTGCCCATTAAGTGGCTGTGACTTCTAGCAGCCAAGGGTGGGGCTGGGCGCTGACGGGAGGTGCCACCTGGCTCTACCACCTGGGGTGTCTGTCTCCACTGTCCCAGGGGTCACCCCCCCCAACCTTTCACCTGTGCCAGCGCTGTGCCACAGGCCCTGAGACAGCAGATTCCTACCTTCCCACGGGACGAAGCTCTCACCTCGTGCCCTGTCCCATCGGCATCATCCAGTCCTTCAATCTGGTTGGAGTAAAGGCCCCGAGTTAGCTATCATTTTATTCAGAGCTTTATGTTTACTCACTTAAGATGCGGTCCTCGCTCAACGTGCCTCCCTCCTGGGCCCCCAGACCCCCGCTGGTCCGGCCTCTCCGGAGAGCAGGCTCAGGGGGCATTTCACACATCTCTTAGTTTGAGAGATGGTCTTTAGTTCATCTCTTTGAACTTATCATTCCACTGTCTTCTGCTTCCTGCTGTTGAGAAGCTGCCAGCACCTCCTCATCTTTCCTAATCTGCCTTTTCTCTTTGATGTTCATCGTTTCACTGCAGTTCAGGTGAGGGTTTATCTACCTTGCTTGGAATGTGTTTTGCTCCTAAGTCTGGGATGTCAGATCTTGCAGCAAGTCTAGATCATCAGCGTCTTACAATACTCACCCCCACAGTCTCCACTCGCATTTTGAACTGTGAAACTTCCGCACTTTTTCATACTTCCACTTGTTTATTTCTTTGCTATGTAGTGGAGAACTTATTGTCTTCTAGTTTACTAGCAAAACTTTTAACTTGTGCCACAGTGATTTTTCCTATTTGGAAAAATCCTGTCTGGCTCTTTTCAAATGCCTGTCATGATTTCTGACACTGTGTTCCTTATCTGATTCTAATCTTTAAGATAATTAAAGCCATTTAGATTCTTGGGGAAAGATTTTAATAATCTTTGTTTCTGCTGACCCTCACTCAGGGATGTGTGTGCTGGAAGTTCTAGACTGGACTGGATTTTGTGTTGAGTTTATATTCCTGTTGAGACCCAGGTTAAAGATGTGTCCACATCCAGAAATTTGTATCTCCTTGTGACAGGTACCATCTACTTAAGCTACCTGGCTCGTAGTTTTCTGGATCGCAGAACTCCAGACACACCCCTGGACACACCCCTGACCAGGCTCAGACTCCTTGCCCTGTAGCGTCTTTATGCTGGTGGGCTGAGTTTTTTTTCCTAGTTGGTGCTTTTATCGCTGGAAGCTCTTTCCAACTCGCCAGCTTGCGGCAGACCCAACCTTGATCAGTTGTTAAGATGGAAGACCTGAGAAATGTTGTAAGGGCAGGGAAGATGCCAAATGGAACTGTAATAAAGTTAGAGGTGACCACCGTCAGGGGTGTCTGGCAGGAATGTCAGCCTCTTTTGAGTTGCAATTGTTTACTGCAGAAAGGGTTGCCTTCAGCACATGCAGGCACATGGCTGGGGATGAAAAGAGGATCTGCTGTGGAAGGTCTAAGAGGTAACAGTAACCATGGTTAAGCTAGGATGGATTTAAACACCACCAAACTGGGACATCAATAATACATTCCTCCAAAATCAATTTTTAACATAGAAGTAGAAGGTATTTTACACCCAGAAAACACAACATGCTAATACCTAATGCAGTGGGAGTTCACCCGGGGCAAAGCCTAACCTCCTCTCGTGCCGGTCCCTGCAGAGCCCATGGGCAGCATGTCGTCCATGGAGGTGAACGTGGACATGCTGGAGCAGATGGATCTGATGGATATCTCTGACCAGGAGGCCCTGGATGTCTTCCTGAATTCTGGTGGCGAGGAGAACACCCTGCTGTCCCCTATCTCAGGTAGGGATGAAAAGCCTGCATAGACACAGTCACTCTCACCACCGTGATTTCCCTCTGGCTCACTCAGACACTGTGCGCCCAGCTGTCCCCATTCCCCGCACAGTCTGGCGTCACAGACGTGGACACATGACGCACTGGCGGCTGCAGTCACTAATTTCTCAAAGATTCTCAGTGCTTTTCCCAGATACCTTCAGCAAACAGGGAGTTTTTCTTAAAATTTCATTTTCCCCTGTCTCCAAAGTTAACCTGAGTTGGGTTTGCGTGGTTAGGCACTAGATTTTGGGGAGGGGAGGTCTGTGTGGCACCCCGCCCTCCCCGTTCAGCAGGTGGTATTCGATGCTGGGGGCAAGGCCAAGGTGTGTGTTTAGCCGTGAGCTTACGTTTTAAAAACTAGAGGTGATCCTGCAGGCACATTCTCTCCATTTAATAACTTACCAGAACCTCACGTTCGTTTAGATCTGTACTGATGCTCCGGCACTATACCTGGCCTCACGGTAAATTTCAGACCATTCCTCCTGGGTGGGTGGGCTTGGAGGCTGTCATCACGGAGAACGTGTTTCTTCCATGCTCCGAAAGATGGGAAGGCCAGCCCCTTACAGCACTGCCTCCTACCTGGTGGTCCCACACCACGGGCTCCACGTCCTCAGTCAGGCCAGGGGGCTTCCCCTTGACCTGTGTTTCCAACAGAGCAGCTCCTTCCCCCCCTCCCCAGCGTCAGGAAAGGACTCCCATCATCCGTGTGAGGGTCTGGTTCCTGTAAGAGGCTCCACAAGCGTTTTTCTTCTAAGGTCCATTTCCTTGAAATTAGTTCAGAGGCTATAAAGAGGTAAACCCAGCTTGTCACGGTTATGAGGAATGCGAGTCACACCTCAGAGCTTGCCACTGGGTCTTGAGCGTGGTGTGCCACTGGAGGCTGTGGGAAGGGTTCGGGGTCTTTCCACCGGCCACAGGTGGCGGAAGGGTCAGCTGGAGCACCAGGTGGCCTTGGGGAGCCACCGAGCTCTACATGTGCTTCCTGCATGTTGCAGGAAGAGAACTTCCGCCCCCTGGACTAGCTGCAAGTTCAAACGCTCGTGGTCGCCAGCAATGCTGAGATGCAGGACTTCCATGACAGGCTCTCCTCTGCTCTCTCCCCAGGGCCTGAGGCAAGCCCCGGTCAGGATGAGATCGGAAGAGCACAC
>NW_011494846.1:2332052-2338001 GCF_000754665.1 Bison bison bison | reverse complement strand
CCTTCCCCCCAGCCCCCAGCCACACCACCTTCCTCATCCTCACCCGGTACCGACCCGGCCTCCCGCGACCCCAGCGAAGGCGGGGAGTCGCCCGTGGTCCAGTCTGACGAGGAGGGCGTGGAGGTGGACACTGCCCTTGCCACCTTACACAGCGATGACAGTGACTCCTAAACCCGGGCGCCTGCGTGCCGACCACCTTTGAAGGACGATGCAGCCGTGCACAGAGGCCCGTGGTGAAGGCAGGTGGACTGAGGGGGGGGCTCTTGGTTTTTTACACAGTTGACAATGTGAGGCAAGTGACTGCAAGAACAGCTAACAATAAAGTCTGAGAACTTTAAACACAGCCAGTTGGTACAGAAAGGCTGCTAAATACATGCGTTCTGCAGGTGGGGCCAGGGAGCTTGGCGTCCACAACAGCTCAGCGCTGACGAGCAAGGCCCCTTACAGGTAGGAATCGTGCCTCATCTCAGCTCTAACGAAGTTCGGGTTTTCACCTGGTGGTTACAGAATGGTCAAGTCCAACAGCAGTCCCTAGTTTATTCACAGCGCAGCACACCTGGGCACGGGGGGGGGGGACACGGGCCCAGTCCCCACGCCGTTTCACTCCTGAGCAGACCCTGGTACCAGAGGGCTGTGCTTCCCCCACCACCACTCACCACTGTCAGAAAATGAGATTACAACTCGGTGTTCACGCCGCTCCCTGGCCGAGGGGGTGGACCCTCAGCCCTGTGATCAGAAAAGAGCGGATTCCACTCACTCATCTTCCACAAGACAAACAGGTGTCCAAAAAACTTTGTTTTATTATTAAACCTTGTAGTACAAACCTGAAAAGTAAACAAAAACTGGCAATAAACAACATGAAAAGTCTTCCCTCCCGAGGGAGGGGTGCAGAGCAGCGCTAATAAATTAAAACGTCAGACCGTAAGCCGGAGGCAGAAGTTCACTGTCCAAGAGGGCCAGTACACAGCAAGGCCATAGAAACCGGACGAGCACACTGGAAACACGACTCTGCTCATGTCACTTAACACGCCAACACAGTTCCGTCCTCGGCGCCGACGGCCGAGTGCACCACAGGACGCTGCTGACAGCCCGCCGGCCAGCTCAGTGCAACGCGGGCGGCTGCGGGACCGCGGAGTCCGATCATGAAACAAAGAACAGCTTGTGAAAACAGGTTCCCTTTTTTATTCCACACATACTGTACACACAACCGGAGAAGGGCAACAGCTACTCCATTATTATTTTTCTTGTTGTTGTTCAGTGATGTAAGCAGCACTTATAAATGTTACAAGAAAAACCCTGTAAGCATCCAGTCCACCCGATGAAGAAACGGAAGTGTAAGGCTTTTCTTCATCTGTCCTCGCGCCCTCCCCTCCCCCACCCAGAAAAAGGCTCAAGTATTTGAAACAATTTACAGGCGTATGTACAAAAGGGACGGGTTTTTTTTTTTTTCCTTTTTTTCTTTTTGTTACAACATGAAGAGAAAAAATAGACCAGATGAGCGCAGATGCATTTTCACATTCAAAAAGAACCGCAGACCTCCGAGTGGCTCTAGATGTGATCACCAACGAAACGAGTTTAAAAAGAAAAATTAATGCTGACCTGTGAAGGTGTAAAACAACAAACAGGTGAGATGAAGATGGAATGTTAGAAAGATTGCACATCCATGACAAAGAAGCACTTCCGGCTTCAATCACTTTTTTTTTTCCTTTTTTTTTTTTTCTTAAGGATGCTATTGAAGGGTTTTTTGATAAAGTAGCCAACAGCACCAAAAAAGAACAGAATGGATTTCCTAATGAAATCAGGCACAGGTTTCCCTCACGTGACCCCTCCAAGGCAGGCAGTCTTTCTTCTCTTCCTTTCTCCTTAAACAGATGCATAGTGAAGTGCTGGTAGAGAGAGCCCAGTGGCTCTGACCTCCTCATTTTGCCTATGGTTAGGAAACAACGTCCGCCTTCAGCTGCCACAACCGCCCAAAGAAACAAAATGGGGATTCTCCGGTTTTTAACACTTACAAACTCATCCCGCACGTGACAGAAGAAAAGACAGCCAAAGTAAAGCCATTTCGTTCAAGTTTTTTTTTTGTTATGTGTGTGTGTGTATGTGTCTATCCCTTTTCCTCTCTAGAAAAAAATCTGCTCACATGACTGATGGTTTTAAAATTTGTTCTCCAAACTTCACCCTCTTCAAAAATGGGTTAAAAAGCCTTTTTTCCCCCAACAATTACAAAAAAAAAAAAACAGAAACAAAAAAACAAACACAAAAAAAAATCAAACAAAAAGGCTTTTTTGTCAGCCACAAGGGGCAATACAAATTAATACAGCCCCTCAAGGGTTTTAAAACAGTGAATATACGGCAGTTTCAAAAATCTGACTGCAGTATCTAGGTATTCTAAGTACAAAAAAAAGTTCAACAGTTTAATGCTAAAACAAAATTAGTTCTCTAAAACCAGAAGAAAATCTTCTTTAGAGCTAGTGCAAAGACAGCTTGTATCCTACAGCAAGTACTCCAAACTAGAATATAATAATTACAAAATAATGTCTATCCCTCGCCCACGGCGCTGGCGTCTTCAGGAGGATGCGAGCCTGGAGGGCGGCACGTCCACCGTGGCTCTCTTGCGGGGCCCTCTTTTTGGTGTGGGTTTACTGAGACAGTTCTCAATGCTGCCGTTTTTACCAGATACCTTGCCACAGATCTGATTGACCAGGCTGATAATCTGTTCCTGTTTCGGGTTGAAAAGGAAGACACAGTTAGCAAACGGAAGAGCGCCATCCCCAGGCCGTCACCGTTATCAAACAGAGCGGCGGCAGCGGCGGCGCCCAGGGGTGGGGAGGGCCAGGGTGGGCTGTGGTTGGGACAACACTTCTGAGACTGAAGCCCCTAACCAGGCACCTAAATTAAACTTTCCTTCTCTGGGGGAAACCTGCCTTTTCTCATGTGGAATCCAGAGAGGCGCATAGAGCCTCCCACCCCTCCCTTCCCCATTCAGGGAGCCCAGGAGCACCCCCCGCCCCCACCATGGTGGGAAACAATTTCTGCAGCCCCATAACCAACACACACCGTGGGACAGGTTGCTGAAGGCCGCGTTCCTATCGAGGTCCCTCACCCCCTAAACAATACAGCAGAGGGCTTCCTGCAGCTGCCCCTGTGCACCTCCCGGGGCTTAGAGGCCTCTGGGACCGCTGGGGACGCGGGGTGGGGGACGGCTGGGAAGTGAGGAAAGACTTGCGCGCCCTGGATGGGGACGGGTCTGGGCCGCTTGTTTCTCTGGCTACACTGAAACCTACTTGACCTACTCGTGCACACAAACACTTGTCCACAAATGCTTGTTATTCCCTCCACAACAAGAGCCAACAGGACAAGAGAACCATCTACCTGTTGGGCATCAAAAACCCACGTGTAACTAACACAACTCAACTTACATCCAGGTTTACAAGCAACCCCAGGGAAGACTATCCAAATGGCATGTGTCCTGACATACATTCCAGAGCACCTGCTTGAGCCAAGGATGGACGGACAGAACAGGAAGCCACGGGGACAGGAGGCCACTCAGTCATGCACGCTTAGGGTCGGCCTAGTCCTGGCTCAGGCTGGGCGCTGCACACCGCTTACATCACTTACAATACACACGCTAATGAATGAGCAGACGAGCTTCTTTCAAGACCAGCTACCTTATCTAAAGCCGCCTTGGCAGCAGGGCTGTGTGGTCAGAGGTCACATCTTTGCCTGTGTGACCAGAAGGCTGGACAGTAGGGACCTGAGTGCTGGGGCTCAGAACCAGGGCTCTGGTCTCATGAGCCATTTCTGGAATCCCACCCAAAGCTGGAAATTCCCCAATTAATAATATAGTTCAGCTCAATAGGGAACTGATTTGTGATTTTCATTTACTAAAATAAATTTAGGCTGCTGGCACAGTTGGGAGGCTTATAAAAACCTTCTCTTCCCTACTCATGAGAACCAATGATTAAGCTTCAGACTGACAGACCCTACATATGTGATTCTTTTCCAGGATTCTGGTCACATCAAAACACCAAGCTCCAAAATGGGCTGGAGGTGGAAACTAACCCACCTCTTATCGAGCTTCAGAATCATCTAAGAAGCCCCAGCGCCGCCGGCTGCACCCTGCGAGCTGCCAGAGATGCTCTGACTCAGACATGAGTTTATTTTTAACCATGTTCTGACATTTGCTGTTCAAGTGAAGAAGCAGGGAGAGCAAAGTGGTTACTGCCTTTGCTGAACATGCTCTTTGAAGACAAAGAAGATGCAGAGAGATCTATTTCCAGCTTTATAATCTTATAATTTAGCCAAAGGCTTCTTATCAAATCTGACCACAGCCTGAGCCCCCGAGGGCACCCCCAGAGCCTCCTGAATCAGGCCTGGGCACCTGGCCTGACTCACCTGGGGCTCTGATGTGTTCTATGGGACGCGCCTCCCCGGGGCGGGGGGGAGCCAGCAGGTTCCACCCTGAAGGCGGGGCTCACAGCTGGACAGGAGGGTGGGCCAGCAGGGGCACTGGGGGTCCCGGCAGCAGGCTCCCAAGGTGACCCCCAAGAAGGGCTCTGAGTCAGTGCAGAGGAAAAGCTGCAGGGCCATGTGTCCCCGGAGCTACACGCTTGTACGTCATCTGAAACCACGATCGCAGGGCAGCCTGGAAGCACGTGGACAGCCAACAGGGGGGCCACGTGCCAGCCGCTCTGGGGGCAGAGATCCAGGTGCTCCTCACAGCTGAAGGCAGCACCCGGCCCTTACCCACTGGAGGGGAGAGACTGGCCACACAGATGGCACGTTGTTCCTGCCTCTGGGGACAACGGGTTTTTAGAAAGAGTGCAACTGGGACTTACTTGGAAGGTGAAAGCTTTAGGAGCAGAAACCTAACCCTAAAAGCTTTCTGCTCCTAACCCTCGGCTCTGCCAAGGCCCAGGTGACGACAAGGGCCCGGGTGCTCCAGAACCACCCCCTCGGGCTTTGCCTGCAGCTCGGTGGGCGGCCACGGGCCCCACGGTTCACCACACTCCAAACCACAGCACCACCCCAGCAGCTGCAGGGAGGGACCCCAATGCAGGCAGAAGTGCGCGGACATCATCACGGTATGTCCCAGACACTCCTGGAGCCCCAGCAGGAAAGCGACTCAGCCCGAGTCCTGCGCTCTCCCCCTTGATCTGCCCCAGCCAGAGGGGACGGCACAGCCCCCAGCAGACAGTGGGGTGCTCACGTGTCAACGCACACTGCTTGTGAACCACGGGCCGGGGGCGCTGCGGGTGGCTGCGCCGGGACGTGAGGGGCATGGACAAGGATGCCAGTCCCCGAGCCCCAGCTGCCGGCCTCTCCGGGCCAGTGCAGCCCCGGCTGACCCTGCTCGCCCCGTCTCAACCCACAGAGCTGCGTCCCCACCGTGTTGGGCCAGAGGTGCCCGGAAGCAGGCTGGGTGTGGGGCCACGCGGGCGGGCGGTCGCCCTGTGGAGGCACTGACCTCGTCATAGCGGTACATGAGCTTCAGGCCGCGGCAGGACTTCTGCTTCTCCACGTGGCGCAGGGCACACTCGAGGCAGAAGACCACGTTCTCGTTCTCCTGCACGACCTGTGGGGAGAGAGGCAGTGCGGCTGAGGCACGCGGGGCAGGCAAGGGCGCCCCAAGGAGGGTGGCAGGCTCTCAAGAGCAGAGCAGGGGAGCCCACCGCCCGGGCTGGAGGCATCTGTGGCCCAGAGACACAGGACGCTGCCGCAAAAGCAAGTGGACGTCAAGGCATCATCAAGCAGGAGCTGCGACCGGGCGGCCTCGGGGCCCTCTGGCTTCTCCATGCTTTGCTGCCCGGGTCAGAGCGTGGCGGCCAGGGCTACGGGGTCTAAGGGCTCCTGAGACTGTTGGTTCAAAACCTCCCGCAGGATAAAAGATGCCAGGATGGTCATCCTGAACACCTGTGACAGTGTCTCCTGCTCTTGAGCGGCTCCGCC
>NW_011494846.1:2330466-2331952 GCF_000754665.1 Bison bison bison | reverse complement strand
GCGGGGCCCCCCCAGCCAGTCGCGCCTCCCGAGGGAGCCGGCCTCTGTCCACACTCCAGCCCACACGGCTCCCAATCCCAAGGACCTGGCTGCATCTGGCCTGAGCTGCTCTGTGGGCGTGCTGATGTCCCGGGCTGTGTGCGGGACTCTGGGAAACACCTAAGTTTCCTATCCTTGAGGTTTCTAAGCAAAGACAAGAAACCAAGCTACAGGTATAAGGAAATGATGCTTATTGGCAGAACACACCACTCAAAGCTGAGGATGGAACCAGACAAAAATACAAAACAGTGAACAGAAATGCACAAATCCCTTAGTAAATAACCTGAGTAACGAAAAGCATGTATAAATAAAACCTCAATTTTTACCCATGAATTCAGGATATGTGCTTTTTAAATAACAGGCTAAGAAATACTGGTGACCACTCTGAAGGTCAGCTTTCTGAGGGACTGTGCCATCCTCAGAACCCACGGGAAGGGACAAGGGCCACACAAGGTCACAGTACTCACCCAGGCTCACCCCCCCAACGCAAGGCGAACAAACCCAGAACTATGCAGCTTTCATGAGTGAGGTTCACAAAACATTTTTAAAATCTGGGGAAATTCTTATGACCTGTTTGTTTTAAAGACAACGTGGTTCTTATTTCTATTTGTTAAAAAGCCTCTGGGAAAACAAAGCTAATAGAAGAAATACATAAAATGGGACACGTGGTTGTCATGGACTGAATTATCATCCCCTCCCCAAATGCAGATGTCCTAACCCTCAGTAACTCAGGAGGTCCTGAGCAGGAGCGTCAGAAACAGAATCAGGGAAAATGAGGTTGGAGGGTGGATTCTGGTCCCGTATGACTTACATCCTTTCAAAGACAAGAAGAGATTAAGACAGAAGCACTCACAGGAAAGGCCCTGAGAAGACCAGGGGACGTGGATGTCCACACGCCCAGGAGAGTCTCAGGGAGAACCAGCCTTGCTGACACCTTGACCCGGGATGCCAGCCTCTACAACTATGAGAAGGACGCTTCTGCTGTCACGGCAGCAGTCAGCAGTGCTGACGGGGCAGACCTGGCTACCTACACCACCAGCTACAGAGACCCGTGTCGGGGCCGCTGCCTGAGGGAGGCGGGAGATGTGGCCACGCTGTCCGGAGGGGCTGGGCTGGGCGGATGCGTGTGAGGCGTGTAACTCAGCCCCAGGCTGGGTCGGACAAGCCCCTCGTGGAGGCTGCTCAGCAGCCAAGAGAGAAGGCAGACAGGCTGGACTGCGCTGGTTTCCAACCCTGACCAGAGACGGAAAGCTGGGAATGGGAAGTGCTGCTTTAACCAGACAGACTTCAGAGTCCTTGGGGCAATCAGAGCAATCACGCGGCTGAACAGAAGCTTCAAGAGGCCTGGAAAGAGACTGGGGGGGCAGGGCTCACCATGGACAGGTGGCACGCTGGGCAGGGAGGCGGGCAGGGAGGAAGGCGGGCGGGCTCACCATGGACAGGTGGC
>NW_011494846.1:2316491-2330153 GCF_000754665.1 Bison bison bison | reverse complement strand
AGCTCCGTATCCCTGCCAGGACACCCGGGGTCAGTGGGCCCACAGGGGCTGGGGTCCCCAGGTGGGCACCCAAGTCAAAAGGCCAGACCTGCCCCAAGGCCTCTTGGACGGCCGCACTCTGCCTGCTGTGACCGCAGGGCACATGGCCAAGCGCAGAAGAGCCACCACCCGCGCCCCAGGAACGGGAGGCCGGCGCTTTCCCACAAAGGATGGGCAGCACCCCAACCATGCTTGGCCGGGCCTAGCCAGGCCGGCCTAGAACTGTCTCGTGTTACCTGAGCTCGTCCAGAAGGGCTGAGATGGTACTGAGAGTGGGGCCGTTTTCCTTTTTTGCTTCCGCTTGTGCGATCTGGTAGAGTAACTTCTCCATCGAGAATGGCTTAGCTATATGGCGACGCTTCATCTCCTGGAAGGGGCAGTCACATCCCTTCAGGGCAGGTTTTCATTTCTAGGCAGCTATCAAGGGTTTCCTTTACCGGGGAGGTGGTGCTATCTGAATTTTCAAATTCTAAATTCCATTTGGATGAAAAGCAATGCAAAAGCCACATAATGATCATGTCTCCCCGGAGGAAGACCGCACGTCCTCTGCCAGCCAAAGGCAGGGTTTGCCTTTCACACCTCTGAAGCGACAGCCCAGGACTGAGTAAGAGAACTCAGCAACTTACAGGAAGCTAACAAGCCTCGAACCACTCTCCCTCCCCAGAAGAACTTCTCAGCCGCCTTAGGGTTCCCAGACTCGGTCAGAAATCAAAGCATATCTACAAACAAGACCCCCGCTGGGGGACGCAGGCCGCGTGCGGAGTGGCCACCCGCCTACCTTGGCCGTCTCGAAGCCCATGCTCGTCCACTGGGTGGTGGCGAAGTGCACGGTCTCGGAGACGCTGTAGCCACAGCAGACTTTGGACACGAAGGATCCCGGGAAGCAGACGACGAACTGGCCACTCTGCTGCACCGTCCTGTGCACCTTGATCCCCTCTCTGCACAGCACCTCCGGGGAGATCTGCGGAGACGCGGGCTGAGCCGCCCGCCTGCAGGGCCGCCCGCCCCCGCCTCGCTTTCCCTGAGGACCGCCTGCGGCAGCGGCCCAACACACTGGCCCTCCAGACGGGCTCCCCACACAGAGTATGTTCTCTATTACAGATTCTCTGTTTCTCTTTTAGAAAATAAAAGAGACGTGACTCCTAAGTGGAGGAAGAGTAAATTCTAAACTGATACAGGCCCGGGAGCAACGCCTCAGATAAGGGCGTGGCAGCAGTGATTGGGGTCCCCGCCGCACGGCCAGGGTGGACGGGGGTTGGTGTACCCCGCACGGGGGCTGTGGGCTCAGGAGAGAGGAGACCCCGACAAGGGCCGCAGAGGCCAGAGAAGACCTGAGATCAGGCTGTCAGAACACAACTCTAAGAGATCCCCCAGGACTCAACAGGCTCTGAGAACCGGGCCAGCCGCCTCTGCGCTCAGCCCTCAGCGATCCTGCCCAGACTGCAGGTGCCCGGCCCGACCCCAGTCGCCATTTACAAAACCACCAGGCCCCAAAACAGAGTTGAAGGGCCCCACGTGCAGCAGCCCCACATCCTGGGCAATGAGAGGAGCGTGCTTTAGTTGGGCTGCCATAAAAGAGGAGTTTCCTTTACGATGGCTCCCTGGATTGGATGTTCACGGTCCTCTAGTTCTATGGGGCAGGTCAGCCCAGGGGTGAGGAAATGAAACCACAGCGCGGTCCCCCAGTCCCCGCCTGCGGCCCTACCATGACGTTGCTCTCGAGCATCTGCAGGCCGGGGGTGCCGTTGGCTTGCAGCAGAGTGTGCACCACGTCCTCCAGCTTGTGCTCCTCCTCAGCAGGAATGCAATACCTGGGCGGTTTGGAATCAGGTGGAGGCTGTTGACAAGGCCCCTCCCCAGGGAGCCCACCCTCCATGCTCCCCGAGAGGGGCCCAGAGCAGCCTGGAGACTGGCCTCGGCTGCAGAGGGGAGCTGGGCACGTGCCCAGTGGCCCTGGGTCTCTTGGGGCAGCTCTGCCGCCTGCGCCCCATGACGAACACGCCCACCTGCACGGGGGTCTGACCTACGCCCGAGCCATGCAGCCTTCAGACCAAAACCAGATGTTTAAAGCCCCTATAAATGAGATCCAGACACGTCCGCAGGCTCGACAGCCTCTCGTGAGCCTCCCGAGCGGGGACTTGTCTCTGGGCTGGCACCTGACCCTTCTCTCCAGTAGGAGAAGGACGGGGCGGCACCAGGGCTCAGCGTGGAATCCACACCAAGGGTCTGTGCAGGGCAGAGGGAGTGGCCACGCAGGGTGGGGCTCGGACAACACGGCCCCCGCTGACTGGGGCCGAGGATCCCAGGGGAGGTGGTGCAGCCTGAACTCAGCCTGAAGAACCAGGACCCTCACTGCGAGCCACGAAGCAGGAGAAAGGGAGTGACCACTCGGGTCCCACGAGGACCCTGCAGGACACACCTGTCGCCTACAGCTCTCGAGACGCTGGTGGCAGTGGTCTGCACACAGGCAGGCTCCTCCCGGCCCCCTGCTCTGGGACTCCCAGCCCTGCCGTCCATGGGCTAGAGTGGATACCTGACTGCCCCCTGCCCTCCCTGCAGCTACGTGCGGGGCTTCAGGCTGCCTGTCCCCACCTCTCCTAGGCCGGGCTGGGAGGGCACCAGTGATGAGCGGTCCACGGGGTGGGGGTCCTCACTACTAGCTGCTGAGAACCTAGTCAAGAGAGGCTTGTTGTCTCAACACCAACATATTCTATTGCTGATTTGTGATTTAAGTCCAGAGTTTCTAACCTCACTCACACGTTTTAACAAAAATCACACCCTGAAGTCCTCTGATCCTTTCCGGCAACCTCTCCCTGCAGCAGAGAGGTTCCAGGGGCCAGTATCCCAGCAGCCCAGAGCCTTGCATTCCCCTGCCTCTCACTTAGCAGTCACTCAGCACGCGGGCCGTGGCCTCTCTCCCTGTCTCCCTGCAGGGCTGAGGCCACGTGGCCCCACTTTCCGATGAAGGACCAGGATCTGGTTCTCGTGGGGAACAGGGCAAGGGGGCTCACACCACCCGAGTCCATGCAGCCGGCTCCCGACCCTCCAGGCTGCCTGAGACCCTGGCCCCACCACAGGAGACCAAGCAGAGGGCCCGTTGCCCCGAGGCGGCCCAAAGGCAGGGGGAGCCGTGATGAGACTACTGCCGACACCGGCTCCTTGGAGTGAGAACATCGGCTCTAGAACTTTAATAGAGGAGCTAATCACCCCATTAGGACAATAAACTGAGTAAGTGTGGGATGGATGCGATGCCGGTAGCCCGTCAGACAACAAGACATCTGATTATCTGCAGTGATTTCCCATCTGCCACCGTCAACAAAGGCACTGAAGAGCCAGTTTGGAGCGGGACTGGGGAGCCTGACAGTGAAGGATCACACCGGGGAACCAGACCAACTCCTAATACCCAGCGGCAGAACTCCACCTCCGGGAGACCACTCTCTATGCAGAGGGTGGGCCGGGAGACGCTGAAAACGCCCGCTCTGTGAGGCCATGCAGCCACCACGCCTGGCCAGCTTCCTGCTCCACTGCTCCTCGTTTTTGACGCTAGTATGACACGAACTCCTGGCCGTCAACAACCCCGAGGGGGAACTTCAGAGAGGGACAGCCCCGTGTTAGCCCGCAACTGGAACGGACAATGGCCAGGAATAGACGCTTGACCGTGCTCATCACCGGAGCAAACTAAAACATTCTCCACCAGCTCGACTTCCAACTGCGCTCCTCAGACTGACAGGGAGCACAGGACAAATTCACACAAGCCTGTCCGCCACCAGTGAGTGAGAGGCGGCGGCCCGGGCCGGCATACTCACCAAATGCAGTCAGCACCCGTGTGTAAGTAGTCAATGTAAGGGAGGTGGTTTTGGTCTCGAGACCAGCATGAGGTAGAAAAGACCATGCCGATATTCAGCCAGGGAATTGTCACTCCTGGAAGAGAGGGGACAGGGAAGGACGGGGAGCCGTGTGTCAGGGTGACAGCAACAGACATCGCATCGCCTCCCCAAGAAAAAGAAGGAAATGGGGTCAGAGCCAGGCGAGACTCAACGAGAAGGCACTTGCTCCTTCCCGCTTCTTATACAGGAACCAAGACCACAGACACAGTTACCAAACAATAGCGAGAAAACACCGTAACTAGTGACTGAAGGCGAACACACCCACAGTGGGGCCCGCGGGGCCTCGAGGCTAAGGACGCAGGCGCCGCCCGCACGCGCGCTGTCGGGACACAGGAAGGGGACCCGGGTCTGGAGCAGCCCCTCCGCCAGGGGACGGCCCTCAGTGCGCCAACACCCAGGACGCTCGGTTTCGCTCCTACCGGGTGAGGCAGGAGCCCCAGAGAGTCAGAGGTCAGCTCTGAAAGTTCCCAGGTGGAAAGCGGACCACACGAAGCGTCTCCCCAGCTTCCAGATCGGTGATTTGATTTACCTTTGCACATTTTTATCGACTCCAACTACACCCCTGACTCCCCTCCCTTCTCGAACAATTCCTGAGTTCTCTCACACCCTGTGCACCATGGTCCCCAGCCCTCCAACCCGCAGCCGGCTTACCAGGCACAGCACCGAGGTGACGCAGGATGGAGCCTGTGTTATTGGGGAGGACGGTGAGGTTCCATCCGTGTCTGCAGGGGAAAGCACAGGGGGGTCACGGACAGGCGCGGGGAGACGCTGTCTGGCCCCCAGGACCCGGGTAGGAGCAGCCAGCGCTACCTTGAAAACGGCTCCGACTTTCCCACCGGGAAGCCGCTGCCGTGGGTGTTGGTGTCCACCTTGCCGCAGTGCACGGCCACGTGGCAGTCCTTCTCCTCCACGAGCCTCCAGTACTCTTGCTGCAGGGAGAGGGGCCGTCAGCACCGTGCCACCCGGGGCTGCAGAGCCCCGCCTTGGCCTGCGACCTCGGGCCGTGGCCTCCCAGGCGGCCGGGCACCAGGCCAGGCAGCCGGGGCTGCAGGCAGTAACCGCACGCTCACGGTCACGGGGCCAGGTCTATGACCGACAGACGGATAAACACAAGGTACAGTGTCTGCCGAATACGACTTGGCCTCAGAGAGGGAAATTCTGACATGTGACAACACACGAATCCTACGGACATGACGCTAAGTGGAGAAGCCAGTCTCAGAGGACAAGTACTGATTCCATCCCGTAAGGCACTTGGGACAAAGTCAGACAGAAAAAGAGAACGGAGGGGCTGCGTGGACTCATGATTCACAGGAGCCGACCTCCAGTCTGGGAGGATGGACAAGTTCTGCAAACGGGTGGTGGGGCGGGTCACTCAACGACGTGCAAAGAATTCTGGTGCCACTGAACTGGACCTAAGAATGGCTCAGGTGGTGAAGGTCACCCGTGCATCACAATTAAGGATCATTCTGTGAAGGGGAGGGAGAAAGCAACTCGGGAAGGAAGGGGGGATGCCCCCCACCCACTGCAAGTGTGGTCACAGTGCCCCGAGACGGGCGTCTGGGCAGACACGCTACTCAGCACCGAACAAGGGAAGTGACCACCCTGCTCCCCAGGCTGTGACCCCAGCCAATGAAACAGACAGGGGAAGGGTGAGCACGACCTGAACAACTGCAGGGCAAACGCGGGTCGGGACGGGCTCTGCTAACAACAGGTGAGAGGGTTCCGTCTTCAACCATTAGTGCAGAAGCTCAGCATCGCCCTCCCCGCCGCGGCCAAGCCCGCTTCCTGGAGCCTCTCCAGGGAGCACCCGGGGCCAGCCCCACCCCTCTGCGTGTGCGGCCGATACAGCAAGGGGCCAGCCTGGGGGCAGCCAGAGGCCCCACCTCAAGAACAAACTGGACAGCATTAAATGCTCCGGGTCCCCAAGGGCCAGAGACGGGTCCAGGCCAGTCAGGTCGGCCGTCTGCCGGGTTTCACAGCAACGCGTGCTGAGTGAAGGGAGACAGAGGGGGCAGAAGGGGACCGTGCACTACACGGGGGCCCCTTCCGCTGGGGACCACCGCCCAAGCAGAGGCTCCAGCCCCTTTGTAGGATCCAGAAGCCCCTTCTACTGGGGACCACCGGCCAAGCAGAGGCTCCAGCCCCTTCGTAGAATCCAGAAGCCCCTTCTGCTGGGGACCACCAGCCAAACAGAGGCTTCAGCCCCTCCGTAGGGTCCAGAAGTTAGCCAGACAGACTAAAGGTTCCAATTTTAGCAAATCTACAACTATTAATATTAAAGCAAAACCAAGACACTCAGGGAGGAATGTCCAAGAGGGAGGGGACATACAGGTACCTATGGCGATTCATGCTGATGCACGGCAGAAGCCGACACAACACTGTAAAGCAAGTATCCGCCAATTAAAAAACAAAAGACCCCAGGACCCTCAGAATTAATTTCCCAGCAGGAGACAGTGGACAGTAACAATCTTCCACCTTCGGGGACTCCGACAAGGATCTATGTTGTAAAGCAAAGGCCTCTTTCTCTAGCTCAGATGTCCACCCCCAGGAGTCATGCTCCTCTCCTCTGACACTTCTCCCAAAACTAGCACGAGCCCAGCAGAAGCCACTGTGACGACCACACATGTCCCCGAGTCAGGACCCGTTGGCGCTGTGGTGATGGGACGTGGCTCTGGCAGGGCCCAAGGCAGGGCCGAGTGTCAGGCCACTGTGTGGTCTGCACACATACAGCCCAGAGTGCACAACTGGGATCTAGACGGAATGACAACGATGCCAAAATCAAATATTGACTGAATTCTTCAAATACTGAACCCAGGCCCAAGCACCAGGCCGGGGCCTTGTGGACTTCCAATGGCCACCATCGGAGGCGGGGCAGCACGCGGCACGGACACGGTGGGGCGGGCCGGGCGCCGTATCGACAGACAGTCCCTGAGCCCCACTCCCAGGACACCTGGTCACAGCAGAGCCGAGGGCCGCTGCTGTTAGCGTGGTTATGCCAAGAAGAGGAGCCTACAACCGTGAACAGAAGGGGTCTGAAACCTGCTGCCAGCGAAAAGCCAAGGCAGCCCACACCACCTCCTGCTCAGCCAGCACGCCCTGAACCTGGAGAGGAGTCGGGGCTCGCCCTTGGACAGGCCCACCTACGTCAGCAGCTGGGAGCCCCGGGGGCAGACTCGGGCTCTGCCCTCCTCCCCAGTGCCCCTCTGGCGACTGGCCGGGCACAGCCCCGCTCGCCTGCCCAGCCTCACACACCTCGGCACAGGGTTGGCAGAAGCACAAAAATGGCAGCCTGCCAATCCCGTTAAATGAAAAACAGGAGAGAAAAGCACAACCATGGTTTCCAGGGACTCCACACACGCTCTTGCCTAACAGGCACCTGGAGGACGGGCTGAGACGGGGTGAGAGGGGGCCAGCGGGGCGGGCAGGGAGGACCCGGAGACGTGCTCACTCCCCTGCCTCCTTTCTGGCCCGGAACAAGTTTCGGTCAACCTGAGCTGAAACTTCTGGCCGCGCCCAGGACCCAGAGGATGGACTTGGGACCCTCCGCCTGCCTCCAGGGGGCGGAGGCCCAGGGGCTCCACCCCGGCTCTGGGCAGAGAGAGGGCGGCCGGGCTCACGCACCTCGATTTCAGCTGGTGCGGGCTCCTTGCTGAAGCACATGTTCATGATATTTCTTGCTGTTCGGTAAAAAGTCGTTAAAGAAACAGACCTTCCCTGAAAAGGAAACAAAAGCAAGAGTCAAGCTCGAGAAACAAAGCAGTATCGGAACCCCAAAGCAGGGTCACCCCATCAGGAGCCCCTGCGTGGCGTGTCCCTGTGACCAGGGGCCATGTCCCTAGCTGACAGGAACAGAGAAGCTGGGACCACATTCCCTGAGAAGGACCCTCAGTGTGGACAAAGGAGGTAGCGCACCCCTGACCCCCACAACTCGGCAGGACGAGCTGCCCCAGGCGCCCCAGTGAAGAGCCACGTCCCTGGAGCAATGGGGACAGCGTGGAGACGGGACGAGCTGCCCCAGGAGCCCCAGTGAAGAGCCACGTCCCTGGAGCAATGGGGACAGCGTGGAGATGGGAAGACAAAGGCTGTGGTTGGGGGACAAGCCAGCAACATCAAGACAGACACTGGCTGGGCCTCGGGACCGGAGACGCTGGGAGAGAAACCTGGGCAGCTCTGGACGCCCACCCTGAGGGTCCTCCCCTGAGAACCGGGCAGACGAGCAGCCTGGCCTTGGGGATCTGTAGGGGCCAGAGGGACCCAGTCCTCCTCCCGCCCGGGGAGCCCCTGCCCCCCACCCCTGCTGGGGGGGCCCGCAGGGTCTTCAGATTACCTAACGTGCCCACCTCTGCCACCCTGCCCCCGGAACATTCCCAACGACACGCTCAACGGGATGAACGGTGGTGCGTCCCACAGGCAGGCCCCCCTCCTCCCGGACCAGGCACGCTCACCCCTTAACTGCGGAGTACTTCTTGAGCACCTACTGTGTACCAGGCCTAGTTCGAGGGGCTGTAGATGGAGCGGTGCTCAAAACAGTGTCTCTGCCCTCGAGGCGCTCTCAGGCTGCCTGGGGAATGTGGCCTCGCGCAAAACGGAGCTGGGACATGGCACCAAGGGTGATGAGCCAGAGGCAGAGGGGCAGGGCCCCTAACGAGGCCATGCTGGAGCAGCCCCATGAACAGAGCTGCCTCTGGAGGGACAGTGGGCACAGTTATCTCACAGACCCTGTTCATCTCATCACCAGCTCTGTAACTGAGGTTCCTAACCAACAGAGAAACGTCTGCACAAGTCCAAACTTCTCACCTGCCATCCCTCACAACATAAAGTTGGAACCACTAGGAAGAGCCTGATTTTCTATCAACTAAAGCAGAGTGCCTGTAATTCAACACGATGACAGCCAGCACCCAACAGTCAACTGCCAGACGCTAAGCGGGCTCAGCACCCGGAGCCGTGAGCTCCCAGCTGGCCCTCAGTGCACACAGCCTCCATGGCCACCAGCCTGCAGCCATGTCTACACAAACCCAACCCTTCCTGGGTCCAGTCACAGGGAAAGCTCCAGGCAAGCAAGCATCTCTCCCCAGAAAGGAGGTGAGACTCCAACTGAGGCGAGGACGCTGAGGGAGGCCGGGAGGGACCTCCGAGCACAGACTCAGAGGAAAGCGGCCCGAATCAGGGCAGAAGCACAGACACCAATCACGTTTCTGCACGTGGCAAGGCTCAAGTGCGTGGGCACGGCCACCAAAACCTCCGCAGGGGCCCTGCCCTCCTAGAGCCTGGGGAACCGATCAAGGTTGGGGGTCCTGTGCCCCTTCCCGGCCTGGGGCCCAATTGCCCTGAAGGACCAGAGAGAGGGGAGCCCAGCCTCTGTGGACAGAGCCAGGCTGCCAAGCACGGAGACACCGAGATGCCCCCTTGCTCCCTGGAGGAGGGGGTCTTGGAATATCTGGATGGGTACACGGTGTGGGCAGAAGCAGGGACCCGCCCCTGCCCTCTCCCCAGGAGATCCGCAGGACAGACAGGCACCAGCAGAGCTGTGCCGAGCGGCGTGGGGAGTGATTGGGAACGGCAGGGGACCTGGTCCCTGTGGGTACGAGAAGCCCCAGCCCCAGCCTCCGGAAAGAGGAGTTGTGCCTCCCAGGTTGCGTCCCTGGCATGTGGGCACCCGTGTACAAAAACACACATTTAATGACGCCTGATTCCCAGGTGGCACAGTGGTAAAGAACCTGCCTGCCAATGCAGGAAATGTAAGAGCCCCAGGTTTGATCCCCGGGTCAGGAAGATCCCCTGGAGGAGAGCAAGGCAACCCACTCCAGTATTCCTGCCTGGAGAAGAATCCCATGGACAGAGGAGCCTGGCAGGCTATAGTCTACGGGGCTGCACAAAGTCACGCACGACTGAAGCGACTCAGCACCACACCAGGGCCAGAGCTCGGTGCCCAGCAGCCTGGTGCAGACGCTCACTCCTCCCAGACTGCGGGTGGCGCTCTACAAGGGACTTGCCCAGGGCCGGCCGTCAGGGGTCTCGGTGGCCCCACGGCCCACAAGGCGCACGCGAGGCCGCACGGCAGGCCCGCGGGCCCTACCTTGTATATACACTTGTGGAAGTCGCTGAGGATGCCCTTGTCCTCCTCCTCCTCCTTCACCACCTCCTTTTCCTGAGCAAAGAGTCGCCGCCGGCCCGTCTTGAGCTGCGCGGGGCCCACCTCCTTCAGCTTGCTGCGGAAGCCGTTTCTGTGGGCCACGCCATTGATGAGCCCGTTCTTGGGCTCGAAGCGGGGCAGCGGGTGGAAGCGGTGGTAGTCCTGCTCCGTGTGGCCCTCCAGGGGCCCCTTGCGCCGCTCCAGGCTCTCCTTCTCCATCAGCACCTCCTTCTCCAGGCGCCGGTGCTCCTCGGGGGACAGGGAGTCATAGGAGAGCAGGTACTGGCAGTAAGCCTCCTGGAGCTTGGCCAGCCGGTCCTGGGCGGTTCTGGGGATGCGCAGCATGTCTGCGAGTTTGTTCCATTTTTTGAGGTCCGTCACCTGCTGCATACCGCCCATCTCGTTAATCAGCCGGAAAAAGCAGGCCAGGTCGAGCTCACAGCCTCCTGGGACGGCGAGGGGATAAAAGACAGCGACAGTGGGTGAAGTGCACTGTGAAGACCGCCTTCGCCACCCGAGAGCCCACGGGCACCAGCGTCCACCACGTGCCAGGGAGGCCACCAGGCCAGGGGTCAGAGCGGCACAGGGCCACCCAGTCTATAGAGACGAGGATGAGACCATCTTAGTGCTAGGACGGTGAACAGACCAGGACAGGCCGAGGTCCGACCAACACAGGAGGGCGGCCTGGGCAGGGCGCCCCGAGGAGCGGGCACTTAGGCAGAGGCCTGAAAGGAAGGAGAGTCGGTCCCTGGGGAGGGAGAACCCAGCATGGCTGGAGCACGGGCAAGATGCACGCCCCCTCACGCCCCAGGGGGCGGGGAGACGGCTCAAGGAGTAGGGCTTCCCTGCCAGGCTGGCAGAGCCTGCGTCGTGCCCTCGGCCACCTCTGCAGCCCAGCATCACCTGGAATGGCTGTAGGATGGGAAACTGTACCCACCCAGCACATGCCATCAGTTCCAATTCCCCTCCCAACGCTCCCCCACCACACACACACACATGCACGCACACACGCACAGTAACCTCCCTTCAGCCCCCAAGATGTCCAGGCAGCGGGCAAGGCCCCCCTGAGGGCAGGCGGGAGTCTGTCCGCCCCTCAGCTCCTCCCATCGCTGCTCACACAGAGCCCTGCTCATCTCCAAAGGTGTGTGGGCTGGTTCTCACTGGTCTCTCAATCAGACTGCACAAACCATGAGCCATGAGACTGCACAAAACTCAAGAGACGTGCGACAGCCGCCCAGCGGCGTCTCAATGGGAACTGTCTCAAAAGCAATCACCCTTGGACCAATAAAAACGAAAAACGTTCCAGAATAATCATCCACCAGCCGTTAGGAGATAAACACCCCACAGAATGCTAGGTGAGCAAAGTAAACATTGAGTGCTTCTACCTTTAGAAGATGGGGACACCTTTGTATAAAATAAAGGAAAGGAAGAGCAGCGGGACTCCTGAGAACAGCATCGGATCACCTCAGCCAGCTGTGCGCAAACGGAGTCCAGCCGGCCAGCACGGCCAGGGATGGGCGCGCGGCACCCCGAGCCCATCTGCTGTGCCAGGCGGGACGCTGGCTGGTTGCTTGGTTGAGGCCAGCAGGGGCCACATCAAGGAGGAGACCTGCGCCGACCTTGGCCGTCAGGGCCTAAGGCCCAAGGTTCCAAGATGCGCGGCAGGCCTTGCTCTCAGTCGGGGCAACTCCTGGACCTGCCAAGGGGGACGGGGACGTGGGTCAGACCAGAGACTGGCTGGAAAGGAGGTCACTGTTGTAAGCCTCAGAAAACCTGACCAGTCCTCGCCAAGGCATCGTGTTACTCCTCTCCGGTTTCATCAACCCACTCTCAGGACCACAAGGATGCTTCGGGACAAAGCGCCCCCTTCCCAGAGAAGGAGCAGTCTGTGGACTCTGAGAAACTTCCTTCAAAACTAAGTCCCTCACGCCGCGAGGAGGATGAGCGCAGAGTGAGACCCAAGGCGGGTGGCAGGCCAGCCAGCTCCCCTCCCACACGGAGGCTTCACACCTAGGCCAACAGCAATGCTGTGAACACACCCCCAGTCTCACGATGGCTTCTGGCGCCATGGGAACCAAGGTTCCGGAAACCTACTCTGAACGGAAAATCGGTGCCCTCTTGACGTCACCTGATGCCCTGACTGTTCAGAAGACCCACTGCCCCACTGCAGTTCTGGGTCTCCCACGCAGCCCACACCACACTCCCGAGACGTCGACACCTCAGCCTGTTCCCAAGCCCCTGTCACCTCCGATCACATCCATGATAGCGGACCACAAACCAAGCATTCTCTGAATTTAAGTGAGTCTCATCTGCTGAGAGTAATAGCGAAACCTCCATGGTGCAAGGAAACCTATCTTACTGCCCACCCCGACACCTAAATGACTGACATCGGCCCCTCTGCTCCCTGCCTGCAAAAGGCTGCTCCAACCTAAAAGCAGGCCCCACGCTGCTCCCATCCAGGGTCCTGAGCCACAAGAGAAGTATGTGAGTTCACCACTCCATGGCACCGGCTCACTCCGATAGAGGGGCTTAATCCTGGAGGTGCAAGGACCCGCCGAGGAAGAGGGAGACGGGGATTCCAGGAGGGCCGTGCGTGTGCCCAGCCCGGGCCCGGGCCTCACCACGCCAGCCGGCCTGTTCACAAAAGCCGTCACTGAGGCGAGTGCAGCTTCAGCGCAAAGCTGTACCTGCACTTGGGTCCACAGTGTTCCAGGAGCTAGACTCCACCGGGACCCGGTTACCACCAGGAAAACTGAGAGGCAAGGAAGGAAGAGGGGAGAGAGAGACAAAAGGCTGAAGCGCCCCCACCCACAGTCATGTGTGCAGGCCCTAAGTGTGGCCATGTTTAGAGACAGTCCTTAAAGCGGTGATTACAGTAAAATGAGGCCATCGGGGTGGGCCCTGACCCCATGTGACTGGTGTCCTTCTAACAAGAGAAGGGACACTAGAAATCTGTGTGTGGAGGAGAAGAGCAGGTGGGGACACGGGAGAAGGAAGGCTGTCCACAAGGCAAGGAGAGAGGCCTCGGGAGAAATGAACCCTGCCAGCACCTTGCTCTCACACTTGCAAGCTCCAGACCGAGAGAACTGACTCCCTGCAGGTCAAGCCCCCAGCTGCAGTACTTGGTTAACGCAGCCCAGGCAGACGAAGGCGCGGTGCAGCGGTCCTGCCCCTCTCTGGACGCCACTATGGACTCAGCCAGGCGGCCAGCAGGTGTGGCCCGGTGTGAGTGAGTGTGAGTGTGTGTGTGGAGGCGGGGGCCCCGCATAGGACCACACTGACCTGCAGAAAGCAGGGCTCAGACTTCCCCTGGGCCCTGACGCACCCGGAGGCTGGTGCCTTACCGCGGGCCTTACCTATGAGCGGGAGCTCGTCCATGGTGATGCCCTGAGATCTGAGGTGCTTCTTGATGCAGGCCAGCCGCTGCACGTTGGGGCCCCAGCGCCGGCCCAGCTTGTGGATGTGCTGGATCTGCGTGACGAAGCGCATCTCGTCGTTGAGCTTGCACTCGGGCCGCCAGTCCGGGGGCGGGATCACCCTGCACATGCCGTACTTCTCCACCTGAGGGCGCACCGACTCGATGTAGACGAGCGGGTCGTGGAA
>NW_011494846.1:2315896-2316318 GCF_000754665.1 Bison bison bison | reverse complement strand
CACGGGGATCTCGTCCATGGCCGCCCACCCGGCCCTGCCGGCCCCCTTCTCGGCCTTGGCCGCCCCCTCGTGCGGCCGAGGCAGGGGCTCCGATTGCGAGGTAGAACGATTTTCACAGGGGGCGCCGCCGTCCGGCTTGCCGTGTGCTTGTCTGCCCGGCGGGCCCTTGCCGGCTGCCGCCCGCTTGGGCCGGTTCCTCTCCAGGTTCCGCTCGGGCGCCTCCTTCTTCCCAGGGGCCCCGAGCGGCGCCTTCTCGGCGGGGCCCGGGGCTGCCTTCCTGCCGGGGCCCTCGGCGGCGCTGCCCGCAGCCCCCTTCATCTTCTTGGGGGGCGACTGCGGCTTGTCGGCCGGGGGCACCTCCTCCAGCCTCCGCTTGGAGTTCCGGAGCCCCTCCCGCAGCTGCCGCCCCCCTACCTCCTTAG
>NW_011494846.1:2310425-2315796 GCF_000754665.1 Bison bison bison | reverse complement strand
CACTGACCTTGAGGCCATTGACGGCGGGCCCGGTGGACTTGGACGCCCCCCCGAGGGATAGCACCTGTTTGCGGGTTTTTGCATTGCTACTTTCAGTTTTCCCTGAGATTGTGTGGTTGACAGCGGAACTGGGCTTGTGGTGATGGGGTTTGGTTTCCTTGACCAGTTCTCTCTTGGCTTTGGTGTATGTGACAGTCCCCTTCGTCACCGTTGCAGTGTACTTCACAGTTTTGGACGGTGAAGGTCTGACTTCGCGCATCTTTTTGGCACTGGTTGCACTTGTACCCAGAGATGACATTCGGGTGACTCCGTTGACCTTAGAAACCTGGAGGCACAGGAGGAGCAGAGAGCACAGTCAGTGTCTGGGCACAGGGGACCCCGCCCCCAAGCCCAGCTCAACAGCCGCGCCTGTGGGTGAGGAGCGGGCACGGGGGTCCCAGCAAAGGCATGCAAACCACACCCTCCATGCTATCTGCCAGTCACCCAACACAGGTCAGTAACAGCAACATGATCACAAGGCTGTGCTGGTAAGGGGACAGGTGCATGCGCGTGCGCGCACACACACCCCTGTTCCAAGAAAAGACATGGTTACACACACACACACACACACCCGTTCCAAGAAAAGATGGTTGTTCTTTTCCTCTGCTCCATGTATTTCAGCATGATCTGCCCACAGGACTGTAAAATCTATGCTAAATAAGTGAAGAGTGAAATAAAAAATGCCACAGGAAGAAAAGAACAAGCACTCTCATGGGGCTCAGATGCCCACGCCCAGAGGGGCAGCTGCCAGCAGCGGACATCTGTGTCACCTGGCGCCTCGCTGGACGCCCCTCACGTCTCTGGCGCCCCAGCCTCTTCTGCACAGGAGGCACCCATCTCCCGCCTCTATAAATGTCCACAGACTCTGTGGGAACTGGGTAAATGGTCAGTTGCTCTTCACCACTGTCTTACAGCCTGGACACCACAATAATTTTGTGACACACAGAAGTCACACTCATTTATAAAGAGAATCCAGGGAGTGACACCGCATCACCCAGCTCTGCAGGAAGTGGGGTGCTGGCCGCCTGGCACGGATAGCTCAGGTTACCCCGGGTGCACGGACAGGCAGCTGTCCTCAGTTCAACCAGAATTCTACTGCCACGCTCCCATCTCCCACTAGAGGGAGCCATTGAGTCGAGTGGCTCTGCCCAGGCTCTGAGCGCAGCAAAGGAGCCCAAGAGAAACACACTGCTGGCTGCGGAAGTGCATCTGGACCTCAAAATTCAACTTAAAAAGCACATGAGCCTAAATGAACAGAATCCACTGGACAGGCAGCAGAGTTACGGACGGGAGGGCAGGCCTCCTGGCGTGGCGGGCCCCTGGGAGGCAGTGAGCAGAGGGACGAGGCTGACGCGTCCTGGTCAGGCCCCGAGGTCTCCACAGCACCTGCCCCCTCCTAAGGCCCCCAACTGAGTCACACATCCCCAGGGACAAAGAGCAACCCCGACTCCCTGCAGGACCTAACGAAGCCCAGACGAAGACCTTAAATGTTCTTCCAGCCAAGGCGAGCCTCTCACATCTCTCCCTGGATGCTTTTCATTTTCCAGAATATTGAAGAAGACTCCTCATCCTCTGGTCTGAAAAGCTCAACCTCCTTGCGCCATCTTACTTGGTCAAGACTTTTCGCAACCGCCATACATGTGACCGTGAGCACCTCTCCTAGAGGCCCCAAAGCTCAGCAGACCCTCCGCCCTGCCCTCGAGAGCGGGTTCTCTCCTTCCCGTGACAGCCCGTCTCAGCGCCCAGACGAGAACAGGGGCAACCCGCTGGGCACAGCCTCACCACCCACAGTAGCCGCATCCTGGCTTCCCGCCCACACCCCTCCGGATGCAAACCCTCCTCACCACGTCTGGAAACCATTTCCAAACCCTCTCCAGGTGGAAGAACCGTTGTTTCTTCATCCTAAATTCATTACTGTCTTGCTGCAAACCATGTAAGCACTACTCTAAGGAAACGCTGCTTTGTTGAACACCTACCATACGTCCAAATCATCAGCCGGGAGCAGTTCAGGGCTGTTACACACGCCTGTGACACCTGGCACACCTGGCACCTTTGGGAGAATAAGACCTGGAAGGCTGGCGAGGCCCCGCACACTGAGTCCTCATGCCCTAGCCCCGGGGGCCAGGGCTCTCAGGAGGGCAGGCACCCACCCAGCACATGCGAGCCCCGGGGCCATCCTCGACAGCAGAGCGAGCTCTTGGGGCACCGGGGCCGGTAGGCAGAGGCACCCCGACGCAGGGGTCCCCACCCCATCACCTGCACTTCACACAACCCCTGATCTTTTCTTTCCGGCTGACAGAAAAAAATTAACCATATCTGAGATTACAGATCCAAGTATTCTCTGGGCCTCCGTCTTTTATGCAGTTGAAAAGATGAAAGGTCAGATTCTAATCACTCGCGTCAGGCTGTTACAAAGGAATCTACAATTGGCTTCTAGTGACCCTTTTTTCCTCCCCCCAGAGTACTTAACTAATGGGATTTGATGGTATCAAAATTGCCCTTTCATGTCCCACAATGTCCCTGGGAGAGGAGCTGGCATCACTGGCTCGAAATGAACAATAGGGCCAAGGCAGGTTGATTATCACAGCCTAAGTCTTGGCGAAGGTCACGCTAAGAGCCCAGCTAGAACTGGGAGTCCCGGGCCATCCCACTTGGGGGATTTGACAGGGGAGGGAGGGCAGGAGACGCTCCTCCTACAGGACCTGGACCGCAAACCAGCCAGGCTCCTGCAGTCACGCAGATGACGGGAGTCTGCCTGCCGAGGTCTCTCACCTGCTTCCAGGTCGAGAGCCTGCTGTGGAACAGGGGCTGGGGCCACCCCGAGGCAGGGGGTACCTGCTACTCCCTCAATTCTCACCTCCAACTGCATGACCCTCTCTTGTTCAATGACAAAGGGAAACCCTGAACTCAGGGGCAGGGACTGGGGGCTGAGGATGAGTCTGGACCAACAGAGACGGGGATTACTCAACACAGCCTCATGAGTCTGAAAGTGCTAGATACTGAGAGAGATTCATTCCACCCTGAGATTCCTGCTCCACAGATGGGTCCCTGTCCACTCAGACCCCTTCAGAAGTGTTCTTTTTCATAAGCAAAGATCTGGAGGGAAGTTCTGCACAAGGACCAGTCCGGACAACGGCCTTGGAAAAGGAACAAGAACACCAAATGGACAGCGTGTCCTGCACTTTACATCCTGAAAACTGGGAACCCAGCTCGGGAGGGCCAATTCCACGCTCCAGTGTTCTCATGAGGAAAACTGAGGTTTGTGTTGCAGGAACTTCCGTGGGCAATATGCAAAGCCCACCTGCTTAATCTCAAGGCAACATGTCAAAGCGTGAGGTGGCAATCTCAGGACAGTGGAAACTAAACGAGGATGCTCGCCTCGTCCCCAACTGACAACTGAGTGATGCTTGCTGGTGCGTGGTTAAGACTGGTAATACTCGCGTACACACACAGTCCTCTGTACGCGCCACATGTGAACAGCCCCACGTTTGGAGACAACGGTTCCTGACATTGTCAAGAATGAGAAAGACCACAGGGAAAGAACAAGTCAGCAGAAGGAGGAATTCCAACCCTCACACGACAAGGAGCATCTTTTAGTCACTAACACTGCCTGCCAGGGAATCACCCGTGCCACCAAGGGCAGCCGTAACTGTATGTGACATGTTCCTGGTGAGGAGAGCTCACCCACTTGCAGGTGCGGTGACTACAGCAGCAGAGGGGCTAACGAGCTGTCACTGGATCCAGGCGCCCGTCTCGCCGGGCCTCCAGGCCCCTCTCACCCTTACTGTCTCCCTCCCAGGTCCTGAGAAATCTTGTCCAAGGGCAGGAACAGGCGCCCCCACCAGATCAGGGGTCTGGATCTCACCCTGGAATTTGCTGGGGGTGGGGTGAGGGCAGGGAGGGCAGAGCGTGTGTGGCCTCGGGGCGAGGGATGGGGAGTGTAACCTGCGGCCACACCCCATCTCATCACCACCTGCAGGCCACTCACAAGTCCTGCCACAGCCGCCAATGTGTCCACCAGGGACAGTTTACATCCAGGCCGGCTGCAGACCTGCTTCAGGGCAACGTGTGGCTCCCGGCCTCCCCGGTGCTAGGCAAGGGTAACGGGGGACATCCCCTCGCTGCCCTTCCAGGACACCCAGCACACGAGGCCCAGGGTGATGGCCCCGGCAGCACCCTCCGGGGAGTGACGCAACTCCAGCAATGGCCCCTCCTCTGTCTTAACCCGAGGAGAGGCGCGGGCACTGGCACCCCTGCCAGGCCACGGTTCTCTCACCTCTGAGCATCCCTTCCTGCTTTCCGAGCCCTGGAAACACACACCGCTTTGGGCTACTCCTCATATTCCCCTTCAGTGAATTTGGTGAAACGGACAGGTGGCCTCGGGCGGGAGGGCTGGCACATCTGGGCCAGGCCTTGCTCCCTTGTCAGCAGGGCCGGTCCTCACCTGTTTCCGTAAGTCCTGAGCCGACCGATGCAGAGCGGGGTGGTGGTGGTGAGCGGCGAGCCCCTTGGCCGAGGAGCCGGCGGCGGGGGCGGCGGGGGGGTGGCTCGCGGACACCTGCTCCCTCCGTGCGTCGGCCCGCGCATCGCTGTGCTTCTCCTTCGCCGGAGTGGCCTCTTTGCTTTTGTGTTTCTGAACAGGGTCCTTCTCCCGGGACGACCTGCTGGAACCATTGAAAACTGGAAAGGAAGGAGGGAGGAAGAACAGAGTCACTAGCGGGTGCAGCCTGCTGCCGGGTACCCCAAGCCCTGCAGATAGGAGGAGAAAGAGACGGAAGACGCGCTGGACAAGGTCCCGGCTCACAGGCTCTCAGCACCCAACCTCCAGACCAAACGGCCACAGAGGAGAGGAGTATCCTCAACACAGAGAGACCCAAAGAAAAGTTACCAGTGCAGCTTAGGAAGGAGGAGCTTTGGTTGAAACAATTGAAAATCCGTTTTTTAAAAATTGCTACAAAAAAGCAAGCACATGCACAAATATACAGTAACCCTTAGAGTATCAACATCACACCTTAAACAAAAAGAGAAGAATTAAAATGAAAAAACCAACTGGTCACATTCCAAGAGCGTGACCACCGCACACATGAAGACACAGGGGATCCGGAGTTTAAACTAAGGCGTGTGAGGCTGCAGACCTGGCTGGTGGACACGGGTCAGGATGCAGCTGCTTCACCTGACCCCTCGGTGACCACAGAAGAGGGGGAGCAGGGCTCAGGAGCCCTGAGCCAGACTCCTTTCTACTCCAGGAGTCACAAAACCTACGAGTATGAAGTGCCTGCTGTCAGCCCAGGGACCGCAGTCAAGCAGTCACCCAGCCTCTGAACCCAAAGGG
>NW_011494846.1:2264304-2310325 GCF_000754665.1 Bison bison bison | reverse complement strand
TCCTGTCCTCGAGCCCATTTCCTAGAAGATACCATCAGAAGGCGCCCCACACCCACCTCCCTGATGGCCAGATGGCGTTCAGAGCCAGCTCCCCAAGTGCCCGCCGCACCCCCCCATCCCCAGGGAGCTGAGACCCCAGAGAGCACGCTCAGGTCTAAAGGCAATGCCATGGTGACACTGCCCTGAGTCTTCTCCTCTGCTTACAGCTGGGACCCCACTCCTGGACAGACTTGTGTTTGGCCTGCCCGGCCCCGTGGGCTCCGGGCGGAACAGCTGGGGAATCTAGTGGGCCCTCCTAGCTGTCATTTAAAGGGGCTCCTGGAGCACTTCCTGACAGAGTGGCCTGGAAAGGTCACTGTGTCCACCTGCCCATCGAGCACCCGCGCGCCAGGCTGCCTCACCACATTCCAGCAGAAAGCAGCAGGGACCAGACAACTGTAAAGAGAAAACCCCTCCTCCTCTGAGCTGAAACTTTTTTCTGAAGCTTAGACATGGAAGTTCAACCCGCAGAGCCACGAGACAACGTCTGTCTTCTGAGATGCCCTTCTCAGGTCAGGACCTTGAATGCTTTCTTTGTCGCCCCCATTTGTACAAGCATCCTTTACATTTATGTCTCATAGATTGCAGACAGTTTCCTCTTATTTGCTTTTTCCGTCTGTTATGTTACTAAAATCAGCTAACCCATTTGTTAAACTTTGCTTGCTTAGAAAGTCCTTCCTGTATTTTCAGATGGTAAGATAATCCTCGAAGTTTCCTAATTGTTTTCTGATTTAATGTGCTTCTTTAGTGCATGTGTTATTACACTGTACATGGCATGATTAAAAGATTCACGTTTTCGTTACCTGGACTGGATGTACACCCTGATCTCCCCACCCCCAGCGACCACACACTCCAACTAGACTTTCAATCCAGAGGTAAAGCCCATGTGACACATCAGAACACAGTATATGACCCGTGTTGTGCAAGGCTCTGTCCGATACTCTCAGAAAAATGGAGAGCTCTGAATGGCTGGCGTTTATTCTAAGTGAAAGTAACTACATGTTGTCAGAATCCATCCATCATGCCCACGCTGGCAGAATCTGCACTTGCTTTTCCGACAAATTAGAAGCAACATCCATAAGAAGTCATACTTCAACGTGATTAAAAAGCAACCCAAGGAACATGAATCCAGGCAATTCTTGACCGTTCACCAATTTTCTAGGCAGTGAGCACATTCTTTATTGAAAAACAGTACAGAAGTTTCATCTTTCTTTTTAATCTTAAATATTTCATATTTTTCTGAGCTTTGTTATTGCCACAAAGACGAGTAGTCTACTATTACAGAAGTACCAGTTCTAGAATTGACTTCTCTGGTTATAAAAATTTTGGCTACAAAAATTTATTCTGGGGGTTAGTTCCTTTTCACAAGGCTATATCAGCCGCTCAATTCCCAGCCCTACCGTGTGGGCAAACTGCGTGGATCCTCGGTTTCCTTAGAGGCTGGCGACCACATGCTCCTGAATGGAGACGGTCTGGGAAGACCTACCTGCTGCTTCTGGAAAATGCCTGTCTCGGGTTAGTACACTCAGATTGGGACAAGACCTCTTCCTGCTTCCCTGACAATGCAGAAGAACGGGCTTCAACACGGCCCAAGAGCAAGCCTGAGCAGACCTCCCACAACCTCCAACTGGACCCTGGCTGCCTCCCACTGCCTCCCAATATCTATTTCACGGGCAAACAGAGGTGGTGCCAACGTCCTGTCCAAGCAAGAAGAGAGAGGATGCTGAGACCACAGCCCACATTTTCTACAGTTTAATGAACGGCTTGACCCTTGGGGGACCCAGAGACCCTTTCATGGGATCTCCTAGGTCAAAAATATTTTCATAATTATACTAAGTATTTCCCTTTTTCACTGTGTTGGTATTTCAATGATGGTGATGGTTAACGACAGATCAGCCATCAGGGAAATGCAAATCAAAATGACCACGAACCACCACTTCACATTCCCTAAGAGGGCTGTGCTTACAAAGATGGGTAAAGGCAGAGCTGGTGAGGACTAAGAGCCCTCATTCCCTGCAGGTAGGGATGCCAACTGCTGCAGCCACTCTGGAAAATGGTCTGGAAGTTCCTCAAAACAGAGTTACTATGTGACCCAGCAACTCCACTCCCAGATGTGAACGTAAGAGGAACGAAAAGTATGCCCACATACAAACGTGCATCCACGTGGTCAGAGCAGAAATATGAATAATAAACACTGCAGAAAAAATCCGAAGGTTCATCAACTGGTATTTAGCTAAACGAAACAAGGTGTTATCCACCTGTAAAAAGGAGCTGGGTACTGACGCATGCTCCAGCACGGACGGATCCTGGAGACATCATGGGAAGAGAAAGAAGGGCCACCTATTGCAGGATTCCATGCATATGAGATGACCAAACCAACACGAAGAGACAGAAAGGCGGGCTTCCCTGGTGGCCCAGTGGTAAAGAATCAGCCGGTAGCAGACACGGGTTTGATCCCTGCTCAGGAATGATCCCATGTGCCTAGGAACAACTAAGCCTGTGAACCACATCTCCTGAGCCTGGGCATCACCACGAGAAGCCCCTGCGATGGGAAGTGCACACACTGCAGCAGAGCTCCGGCCCTGAGCACAGAAGCCTGCACAGCAACGAAGACCCAGCGCAGCCAAAGCAATGAACGGGACAGACAACGTGCGTCAGCAGCTGCCGGGCGCCGGGGGGGTTCAGGGAAACGGCAGTGACTCCGAATGGGTACATATTTTTCCAGGTGAAAGCGATGAAAAAGGTTCTCGAGTTGACTGTGGTGATGGCCACACAACTCAGTGAATATGCTAAAAACTACTAAATTGTTCACTGTGGTTCAATTTTATGATACGTGAATTATATCTCTAAAAAACTTAATATGAACAGCAGCACCAAGTGGCAACATCTGACACACATCAATGCAGTGGCACCAAAGGGCATGAATAAATACTGTGTTCTTCATCAGTTACTAGCAGTTTAAAAAAAAAAGTTCACTTCAGAAAGTGATAAATAGAAACTGTTCACAGCATTAAATCTCAGCTCTTGAGTATACACACACTCTGAGACACAATGGAACCACACACAGAGGCACTTCTCCTTAACATCAGTGTGACGACTACTTCTAGGGAAAAGCACTTGAGATTAAGCTGCAAGCTAGCTGTGTTTTTTCATGGAATGCTATTTTTATTTGAAAGGACAACCAATATAGTTATTTGTCAGCTATTTTCTCAAAAACAAATAAAGTGAGCCTGTCAAGGATAAAGTAACTAACAGTTTTTGCAGCCAATGACAGAATTCATGACTTCAAGCAAAAATGACAATTTTGGAAAACCTGTATCTGCACCATGAACCCGAAAGCCTCTCAAAACTTAAAGACTTTCCCAATGAGTTTAGTACAGAGGAGATTCTTCGATACAGCATACCGGAAGGTGCCGACAACTGGAAGGGGTGGCTAACCCAGTGAACCGTCATTCTCAAATGATCGCTATAAGACATTATAAAACTGTGTGTGGCTAAGACAGCCATTCAAGGTGGAGGGCAAACCAATGGATGTTAACCTAACAGTGCAGGAAAAGCTCACCGACAGGGGTTCAGATTACAAGTGACCTTGAAGAAACTACCCTTGGTTGGGTCTGGGTGTGAAATCAAATACAACTGTCACAAAGGCGCCTCCCTCCTCCAACCACCTCTTTGTCTGAAACTGATTTTCTTGTGTACTACTGAATGCAGAAGCGGACTTAAGAATGTACCTGTCATTTACTAAGTCAGACATTAAACAGATTTGCAAAAAAGTCAAACAATGCAACCTCCCTCACCTACAACTTTTCAGGTGTGGAAAAACAGTCCCTTTCTGTACATGAAAATGTTATTTATATCAACATGGAATGCACGTGTGTTATTTTCAAATAGGTAAACATTTCTAAATCACCTCAGTTTTAATTTTAATATGGTAAGTAAGTAAGTAAAGTTGCTCAGTCGTGTCTGACTCTTTGTGACACCGTGGACGGTAGCCTACCAGGCTCCTCTGTCCACGGAATTTCCCAGCCAAGAGTACTGCAGTGGGTTTCCATTTCCTTTCAGGGATCGAACCCAGGTCTCCGGCACTGCAGGCAGACGCTTCACCGTCTGAGCCACCAGGAAAGCCCTTTTAATATGGTAAATATCAATAAATACAAGCCACAATATAAAAGCCTTCTGTGGGCCCCACAATGGTTGTTAAGAGTAGAAACAGGTCTTGAGACCAAGAGGCCTGAAAAGGGTGAGATGGGATCGTCTTTCCCCTGGTTATTAGCTACACCGTGGTTTCCCGAAGCTCTGATGGCCCCTGAACTTACCTCTACAGCCACGCACCCTGCAAAAAGCTCAGCTTCCAAAATTTTGTTAGTCACACAGTCGTGTTTGACTCTTTGCGACCCCATGGACTGAAGTCCACCAGGCTCCTCTGTCCATGGAATTCTCCGGGCAAAACAACTGGCATGGATAGCCATTCCCTTCTCCAAGGGATCTTCCCAACCCAGGGATGGAATCTATGTCTCGAGCAATGCAGGCAGATTCTTTACTGTCTGAACCACAAGAGAAGCCCCCAGGCTCCAAATTATGCTACCTAAGTTTAAATCCAGAGAAATCATTTGCTAACTATCTGACCTTGGACTGGTTTCCTGTCTAAGCCTCAGTTTTCCAACTGACTATTTATCTCATAGGGTTGCTTGGAGGATTCAGTGACAAAACATTAGAGAGGATCTCAGAGGGAGCAGTGGGCAGGCATTAGTTTGCAGGGATGACCACACCTCGATGGAGTCAACGGCCAGGGGGCAACGGAGCCCCAGTGCACACGCACAGCTGATGACTCCACTCCAAGTGAACCACGGGGCGAGGCCAGTTACCAGACGGAGACTTCAAGAACTTGGAGTGGCACTATGGTCAGCCAGCACCATCTTTCTGAAATCCAGGGGTGAGGGGCACAGATTGCTCACTGGCCTTATGTCTCTGAAACAGAAGGCACAGCTCTGCTTCTGTTCTAATGCCCTCTGGGAGCTCTGACCCCACCAGCACCAAAACTGCCTCCCCAGGAGCGGGGAGGGGGCCTCTGATCACAGCAGAAGGGAGAGAGGCACGTGCCTTAAATATAATAACTGAACCGGCTGCAGTGCACACCGCACGACGGGCTTCTGCTAAAGACCATTGTGATCAGATAATTGGGAAAGGGGAAGGTTTTCAAAATTTCGAAAATAAAAAATTGAGCAACATTAACTTTGATCTGCAACAAAGGGAGAGTTTTTGAAGAAATCCACTTTCTGTAACCACTGTGCTATTTTAGAGCAGCTGTCCACCCAAATGGCAAACACAGCCAAAAAGTCAACTCAAGTATAACTGGGGAGGGGGGGGGTTGTTGCTGGATGATGGTGCCTCAGACGAGGTGTATTTTGTCAGCAGCAGCTCATTAATTTTAAGTGTCATGGGAACCTGCAGTTTTACTCCTCCAAGTAATTATCTTTTGTCTTAACTTGTAAGATTCTCCAGAAGAGGAAAGGAAAAAATATCCACTCTCACAGGAAAAGCCTAAACCCTGTGAAGATGAGACAGAAAGTTCAATGTACAGAGGACCCACACATGCTGCCTCCAATTAAAAGAATAATTGGACTCATTACTTTAAGAAAGTGTTTATCACCAAAAACAGTATTAGGAAATTATATTGTATACTCAGATACAAACAGCTGTGCATTAATGAACACATATATTGATTTGTATACACACTCTCTGAAAGTTAAATGGCCTGTAGCAAGGGTTTCCATACCACAGCAAGCAAAACCTTTAAATCCAAAGGCGGGTATTCTGACTGAGGGTCACTTCAGGCTCGAGAAGGTAAAATTTGCTCCCAATGGGGGATGAAAAAGAAATGGGCAACAGCTTCACTAGCAACCTTTGATTGCATGAAAGGTGGAAAGCCACACTTTCCAAGGAGGACCTCACGTCTGAGGAGGACCTTGGACCTCCAGAGGGTTTGTACTAAACCACGTTCCCCCATCTGACTCTGTCCACAAAGTCAGATCCTGACAAGATTCCCAGGGGATCCTCCAGGCCTTTAAAACCCTCACTCCATACACAAGCTGGACCAGACCGGCCGGTTGTGACTCCTAGCTGCCAGATCCGTAACACATCTGTGCCTCCATTCTCAGAAGATCAAACCAGTGCCTCTGCTTATCTGGCCTCCAGGAATCACTAAAGTACTCAGAAGTCCATGAAACGCTATCCATTCTTCAGAGAAAAGAGCGTTACAGATATAAGAAAGTTGATCTTTTTTAGTGACTTCCCTGGTGGCTCAGACAGTAAAAGCATCTGCCTACAAGGCAGGAGACCCAGGTTCAATCCCTGGGTTGGGAAGATCCCCTGGAGAAGGAAACAGCAACCCGATCCAGTACTCTTGCCTTGAAAATCCCATGGATGGAGGAACCTGGTAGGCTACAGTCCACGATCTTTTTAAAAGCTCCTGCTCTAAGAGCAAAGACAAGACCCCCACTTGAAAAGAGTCCTTCCTCGTAAGGAGAGTATAGCCCCAAACATCCTAATTATTAGCACCAGGAAGGCACTTTATCTGAAAACCAGGAAGTTTTTTCTATCAGGTGAGCAGGAAAAAAGGCCCTTTGAATGGCATCTGGCCAAAGTTCTATGACACCCTGTGATGACCCAGGGTCTAACCTTCACCCTGAAAAAGAAACACAGACAAAAGCCATCATGGAAAGCAGGCAGGAAGGTCTGCCAGCAGACACATGACACATACGAGGAAAGAAACAGCAGAAGGTCGAAGATGGGACTAACCCCCAAATTACGTAAAATGAGACTTGCTCCCTGTGTCAACCCCAAAACAAGAAGGGACAAAAGAAAGAAGAATCGTTATAAATAGAGAAGACTGTGTTATGGAAAGGAAAAGAGGAACACGCCAAGTTTCTGATGGGGAGCCAGATATTTAAATGTAAGCTTCATGTCATTACAAGGCGTCCGGACTCCGGGAAGGCAGGCCCCATCAATCAGCTGGCATCGGATCCTTGTTACTGTACAAAAGCCGCACTTGCTCCCTGGAGCCAGTTCAACTTTGAGTCACTATTGTCTGAAAACAATGGAATGTGTCTGCCAACCTGTGTCAATAGTTCAAAAGGATTTTAATGCTGGCTGTGTGAGTGCTGCAACCTGGTTTGCCCTGGGCCAAAACAGCTCCACTGACTTGGCTGGAGCAGTCACGTGTCAAGCTGGAGCGCGAGAGCGCGTAGGTCGGCTCCGGCTCTGGCTCCATCAGGGTCTTGCTCGGGCTGGGAGCCCCCAGCAATAGCTGGACCTACAGCAGTCCACGTGCACCCTGATCTGGTTATCACAAGCAAGTTCTCCTGGTTTACCTGGTGTTCTGAAAGCCCTCTGGAATTTCCACCCAGTGAAATTCTACCACTTTGGCTACGCTGTGTAACAGGAAAAAGAAACCTGTTGAAAAGACTCTTTAAAGCCAACCTGAATTTTCTTCTCTCTATAAGAACTTGAATCTGTAAGTCATGGAATGTTTTTTCAATCAAAACTTGGCTACCAGGGTACCCAGATCTAGAAATGTGAATACACTGTGGGCAATGATGTAATATACCCAACAGAGTTGGACAGATTTGCCAATTAAACATGTTCCTTACACAGGATCCTAGTAACTGCAGATACTGAAGTCTGAAAAGACAGGATGACCTTTGTGATAATATAAAGGTCAGGGCATCAGAAAGACCATCCATCAGAATGAATGGCTTCTGTCATTGAAAAATGGGTTTACTGGCCCACTTGGCCCCCAAAGGAGCCGAGCAAAGGACAAGACGGATGGCCTGATGGTGACTGACCCCCGCCTGTCCCCGCACCAGTTGGCTCAAGGCACCTGCATTCTCCAACGTGCCGCAGGGGGACCAGAGGACACCCGGGCAGAGGACCTGTCAGGAGAGGGGCCAGTGGGCCGAGAGCAGTCTCCTGCTTTCTCACCCTCAAGAACCAAGACACAGCACAGAGCCACGGCACATACTCCAGCAGGGGACAAGCAATAACTCTGAAGAGCAAATGAAAAAAGTGCTTTTTGCAGCCTGGGGTTTCCTAAAGCCCTACATTCAAGGAGATGAATTCTGAAAGGTCAACCACTTCTGAAGTCAATGGCAAGACCTCTGGCCCACCTCTGGACCTGAACAAGGAATCTCAAGGTTTTGCTGTGAATGGAAAGTAAGTGTGCACAAAAGTTAAACTGGAAAGCACTCCATACACATGATCAACTCTACAAGTTACAAAAGAATGGATAAAAATGCAGAATAAAAATATCAGTACAGAAAAGCAAATACAGCAGTATCGGTATCGTAGTAAGGATTGTTTTCAAGGTTCTCCAAATAAAGTCTGTGGATCTGCCATTGTCCCACACACACTTCCACTCGCCCCCCAGCCAGGAAAGCAACCAGGAAAGGGCATCCTATATGCGCACAACTTTCCCTGCGACTGAAGCGTGCCCTCAAGACAGGCTCGACGAATGTAGCTGGAAATATTAAATACTGAGCAGCTGGGTGAACAGCTCAGCAATTCAATTTACAATGTATGTGATACAAACACATCCTAGCCGAGCATGAACAACAAAATTGATTAAAGATTCTGAAAATCTAATATGTTATCTTAATTTCTTCAGCACTGCAGAGTATTACAGTTCTTTGGAAGAGTCATCAGACCTGAGGCCAGCAACAAAACGGCATCCAGATTCTGTTTCTGAAAACCTACCAAGTGCCAGGCGCCATGCTGAACGCATCCGTCACTCACTGAGTTCTAACAGACACTTGTTTCTCTTTAGTAAGCTGCTATCCACATAGCACGTGATCCATTCAAAGTGCACCATCCAGTGGGTTCCGGCATGTTCACACTTGTGCAACCATCATCACAGTCTAAGTTTAAAGTCCCCATCACCCCCAAACGAAACTCCATCCCTGCCTGTCCTGAACCCAAATGGAAAAAGTCAGGTGCTCTCCACATTTTACAACCGGGGAAACTGGGGCCTAAAGAGATTAAACCACTGGATAAAGACACCTGGTCAAGAAGGTGGACTCGAGCCAGAAGCTCCTCTTCCACCACCAGACCCATCTCCCCAGTCATCTGTCTCTGAAATCTGCCCGAGCCTCTCACCACAGAGCAGGGGCCCTGCCATCCCCAGGAAGAGACATCTACATGCTAAACAAACAGGAGGCGCCAGCACGGCCCTCGGTGTAGGCATGCCCAAGGGCCTGCGTGACCCACACAGCAAACACTTAAGGGAAACAAGAAACGAGGGAGAGCCAATCACCCTGGCGGACGGCTCAGCAGGGTCTGTCTATCACACGTGGAGCAGCTCCTGGTGCTGAGGGTGGGCATGACTCACGCTCCCTCTGGGGCAGCCCTCACCGTGCCAGGTATCTGAAACATACTAACTTCCTGGGATTCTCTTATCATCTACGAGGCTATTTCTAGACTTCCAGATCTTACAATCACATGAGGCATTAACAGCCAATATGGTGCTCTCTACCAGAGAGAAATACAACCTACACCGACTCATTTACCCTTCACAAAAACCTATGAAAAAGCATGCCTACTACCTCTTTAAAGATAAGAAAACTAGAACGGCCTCAAGTAGCGACCCCATCTGGGCAAACAAGCATCGGCATCCTGCTCTCAGCCACAAGGCCAAGTGGCCCCAAATGAGGGGGCAGTGGAGGGCTAACAACACACTTAGCACTCTGCACATTCTCCCGCTCTTAAAGAACAGGCTTCCAACCCATACTCCAACTCAGGAGATTCAGCTGCCCCAGCTGGGAGGGAAAAAAATAATCAAGCTGCAGGAGGTTTAAAAAAAAGGTGAAGAGGATATTCCACAAAAGCATCAGTTAAAGAAAAAAAGCTCTTCACAGCGTCTCCTCGTGGCACACAGAGGGACCCTGGTCCTGTGCATACAACCCACCCCCCCACCACCCAGATAGGGGACCGAATGCACCTCGAAGGTGACCCCAGGGCAGACATAAGTGAAGTCGGCCAAACTACTGATTTTTGGCCCTTACATAAGGCACCGCACCCCACCCCACCCCCCGGAACCGAGCCAGTGTCAATTCAAAAGCAATGAAATCATTCCAGCTGGGAGTCTAATGACATGCTGTTTAAAAAGGCTTGTGAGAAATGTCCCTCTTCAGAAACAGAGGCGCACCAAAAGAGAGGTCTCTGCTATTCCTTCCATTTTCCATTAAGTGCAAAAGAAAAAGAAAAGCATGAGAAGAATACACAATAAGGGGCTGATCTGAGCAGCCCACTCTCACTGAGTTCTCCTGTGAAAGGATAAGAAGAACCAAAGCCAGACTCTTTCTAGACAAACGTATTAATTCCCCTACCCTACCTCACTTATTCTGACAAAGAACAATTACCAATGACAAGAACGTCTCAAACACTGAGTCACTTCAAATTATCAACTTGCGACACAAATACTCAGAGGCACGTTCTGATTGCGTGTTTGGGGCCAAATACGGAGATTACCTACGTGCTTTCCTATGAGGAGCATCTCAGGCTCTGTAGATGGAGGGGTATTTTGGAAACTGAAAAAAAGAGTCCTCAAAATAGAAGTTGTTGGAGGCACTGCTATTGTGACCCTCAAGTTCGCGGAGCCGAGGCTACGAGCACACGTGATGCCGTCCGTGTCACTTCAGACCACGTATTTTAATAAACCACATCCGTTTCCAGTAGGATGCCCAGTGGATTATAAATGAGAACATCAGGGTCCTCTGGAACGTCTGCACAACTAAACACGTGCTGGGGACACCAGGCTCTTGCAGGGGACTGCTGCGGTCAGGGGTCAGACCCCCAGGGATCTGGGTCTGCCCCAGCCTGGCCAGTTAGACACGGAGCGGGAGGGGAGGCGGGGAGAGGGGTGTGCCTTCTCTCCTGTATCAGCTTCCAGGAGCCCTGCTCCTGCCCATGCAGGTTCAAGTTCAGGGGAGAAACGAGATAAAGCAGAACACTGTTGGCAGCTTGGTTAGGTTCTCTTCCCTTCAAACCAGCACAGCCTAAATACAACTGTTTTTCTGGATGTGCAGGCAGATCAGGGTTTGGGGCCAAAGCTGCCCCCATGATAAAGTGTTCCCCACATCTTCTGTGCATTTACTTCCGCTCCTGGGAGGAGAATATAGATGCCAGATCTCCCAACAAACCTCACATCTCCAGCTCACAAAGCAGCAGGAAGCACCACCAGACAAGAGAAACCCAGTGTCACGGAGAACGAGACAGCACCTACTCTCCTGTGCCAAGAAGTCCACAATCCCGAGCACCTGCCCGACTACCCAGTGATGACGGCCTCACCCAGGTCTTCCTGTTTAGAAAATCTGCTCTAACACTTGCACATTCTTCACCTGAGTCACAAATCAAAAGGAAATTGAGACGATCGGTCTTGTAGATTTTTCTTTTGGGAAAATGAGGGCGTTAACTTAAGCCAAGTTATCAATGAATCGATCAAAAAGGAAGGGCAGGGAAAAGGGACACCCTCCTCTCATTCACAGGCTGCACCCCATCTTCTCTTTCCATGCACTCAGAGAACCAACTTTCACCTCGAGAATGACTCTTTGCTCATGCCCCCCAAGCACCCTCCAGTCAGGGAGCGGGGGCTGAGGGGTGGGAGAGCACAGGAAGCCGGACAAGAGCACCACAGCATCCTGCAGAAGCGCTGCACCGAGGGCTCTCACCACTCTGCAGACGGACAAGTCCACGTGGTCCGGCCTAAGGCTCAGCAACTGACACCAGCCTGCTGCTCCCTGAAAGGTGGTCAGGCCCTAGTGCCTTACACACCTAGTCAATTGGGGCTCTGAAGGTGCTCTCAAAACCTGAACTGGAAAAGTCCGTTTTTCTGAATTTGAAGGAGGCCTCCTCTGAACCCCAGACAGAAGAAGCAAGTGGGCTGGCACTGGTCCTGGGTAAGCCTGAACCGCGGCCTCATACACATCACCTAGCGTCCCACTGCTCTCTTTATAGATGGCCGGGCCGTGGCCACACCAACAGATCAGGTAAACACCACCTGTACTCCCACCTGGAAACCTCTTTAGGAATATTTGTGTCATTCTGTAGTCTTATGTCACATTTAAACTTCACTTTTGCAACTGATGGGTACCCATAATTAAATCCCATTACAAGGAATTTCAAATAATTCTGCTCAATAGTTACTAAAGAAAGAGTCTCAATTAAAAAAACAAAACAAAACAAAACAAAACCACAAAGCAGGAAAGACAAGCTTAAACTGCTATGGGAATCTGTATGTATTAATCATGGAAACAGAGTTCTCGGGGGTCTGGTCCTGACTGCTTGTGAAAAGCACTGCAGTCCTGGGGTTCACTGCTGACACACTGTAACTCACACTCTAGTAGACACAACCCTGCACCAAGTTTCCCATGGGTCACAAGAGCAAGACAAAGAATGGATGAGAATGGAAAACCGATGGAAACAGGGTGGGATATAAACATTTTTAATCTGAAAAACATACTACTGTCTCAGAGGAGAAAAAACAAAATTTTAGGGATCTTCACCCAGCTAATTGGATCTTCTTGGAAAAGCCACTTCCCTTGAACAGACAGCAATGCCCAACATCCACCATAACAAATGTCAAGGGTAATGATGCCTGTACATGAGACACCAGCCATAATTATTTCTTTATTCTACGATATAAATGAGGACACGCGTTTGAGCAAGCTCCGGGAGATGGTGAAGGACAGGGAAACCTGGTGTGCTGCAGTTCATGGGGACACAAAGAGTTGGACAAGACTGACCAACTGAACAACAAAAATAAGTGAAGGAAGGAACAAATGAACGCCCATCTAGGCTACCTTGCTTGTTTCACACAAGAAGAAATTAAGAATCAGAGAAATTAAATGCCTACCACACAGCTAATTAAGCCTTAAAAAGGTCAGGAAATGAAGCTCATGATGACTGTTTGATGCTGATAAAGACCTTATGGGAAAGGATAAAGGTGGGGGTGGGGGGAACAAATGTGTGCATTATGTAATTTGGTGTTACAGTATAATTTCAATTATCAAGAAATGGCTGTGAAAGGAACAGTATTCCAGAGCTGAATGTTCAGTTTTCCAAGATGACTGCATTCTAGTTTCATCACTTTGGGGCCATGGCCCTGTACTATCAATAACTCCTTTCTCTGGTGGTAAAGACAGTATTTTGAGGAATCTCCTTACACCTTCCTGCTGGGGACCTGCTCCCCAGCCTCACTAAGTCATCTTTAATAATCTGATGTTGGCAGTTCGTGTCCTTGTCCTGGGCCTTCCTCATGTCACAGAGGATGTAGAACAGGGTAGGTAGATAAGCTCAGCTAAATAGGTATTGAAAGCTCACCATGTTTCTAAAATACTGCACCTGAGGCTGAAATTGGCTTTCTCCAAAGCGGACTTCTCATTTAAAAAAAATGAAACAACTTCCTCTGAGTCATGTGAAACTGGAGGAGCTTTCCTAATAGCCTGTGTATTTCTGAGCTGGCTTCAGCCCCCTCCTTCCACTGGCCTCACAAAAAGCCAGCACCGACATCCTCTGGGATTTTTAAGACATAAACCCTCCAGAGTCATGAGCGCCACGCGGCAGCAGCACAAGTGGAGCCCCACACAGAGCCGGGGGCTCCAGGCACTGGCTCTTCGCCGCTGTCAAGCGGACAGGAGCGCAGTTCCACCAGCACCACAGACCGGAGCCGCCACGGAGCACAGCTGTCCACACGCGCACCCTTACAGGGGATGGCGGCCTCTGGGGCAGGGGCATTGCAAAAACTGTGACTCTGAGCTGCAGTCGGCCACTTTTAGTCATGGATACAAGACATCAGCTCTCCCTTTCTTCAACTATAAAGCAAGAAACGCCTCCTGCCCTGACCACCTCCCAGTGACTTTGCTGGAGAGAAAGTAGATGGGATCAAAAGATAATGTAGATGAACACACCCTAAAATCTATTATTTCTATTGTCATTCACGGAAAACAGCTCTCTGGTCTCTCACAAAGGAGATTTCTGAGACCACCCACTAGTTAGAGAAGCCACCCCTTTACATGAACATGTCTACACACAGCTAGCGAACAGAGGCTATACAAACACTTCATTGAGTGCCTTCGTTACAGGTAAGGAGGCTGAGAAATACCGAGCTTCCCTGGTGGCTCAGACAGTAAAGTGTCTGCCTACAATGCGGGAGACCTGGGTTTGATCCCTGGGTCAGGAAGATCCCCTGGAGAAGGAAATGGCAACCCACTCCAGTACTCTTGCCTGCAGAATCCCACGGATGGAGGAGCCTGATGGGCTATAGTCCCCGGGCCAACAGTCAGACACGACTGAGCGACTTCACTTCTTCTACACTGAGATTACTAACCTCATCTGCTCAACAAACTCTAAGGTCTTTAAGTCACATCCCTCATCTCTCTATGCCACCTAAACACAGCCCAAAACAAGAAGCAGGACAAATGAAAAATCATTCAACTGTCAAGGCAGAAATGCCAACAACAGTGCAGGTGGCCAGATTCCCATCACATCCAAGTGATGCTGGTCTTACAGGTCCACGAGTCCAGAAAGACTATGAGTGCTCAGCCGTGAAGGAAAAGAATGAGGCGAACTTTCCTCTGCCTCAGTGACTTACTGGCAACACCGATTTTCTATCGTTTGTAGATGTGGGTGCTCTACGTTCTAGGGTCTCTGTGAGTCCCAGAGAACCTGGGTAAGAGCTCACAGAAAGCAGTCACTGCTGCTGCCACCAGTGATCTTTCTTCTCATTTCCTTTCCCAGCCCCGCCACACCCGACACTAATCCAGTTACTCATCAGTTCTCTCACCCCCCCCCCTGCCGTATTTCTGTATCTGCCTCCACATTTTTGTACTTGCATCCTCCCATCTGTACTGCCACCTTTTAGTCCCTTGTTACCTTGAGCCAGGTAATTGCCTACAATTATAGCCTTTCAATGTGTTTCCTCTTCTTGAAATCACTTCCCTTTATGAAATCCTCTTAACTGATGCCAGCTTAATCTTTTCAGAATATAACTCTGATTAAGTCAGCTCCCTGTTGAAAAACCACTGAGCACTTTCCACGGTCAACTCATTTATACTTTTCTCTTTCTCACAGTCGATCTTTCCTTCTTGTTTTTTGGGGCTACGTGTCCTGCCCCTGGAATGTTAACAGTCAGGGGGAAGAAAACGAGTCCAGTTTCTACTACACATGCATGCCCCTGATTTCACAAGCTGGATAACTGCTGGAATCACAACAGTAAGTGAATGACAACAGCATCTTCACGCACTCATCTCGACCACGCCTGTTCAGATGCGGTATCTTCTGCCTCCAACCCCTACATCTGTGACCTTATGGAATCTACCATCATCTTCACAGACTTAAGACTATGCATCCAACAATCTATTTACCTCGAACACAACTGTTTGGACCATTTTATACCACCAATCTCTCCGTTAAGTGCCTGGTACTTGAAGAAGTATGCAAAATATCACTAACCCAACTCTGCCACCTCCATCATCTTCTCAACATGTGATCTACTCCACCCTTCACTCAAAGCTCTGGATTTTATCTGTTACATCCAAATTCAACAGTGGACCTACCATGTCCGTTGTGAACATGCTTGTGGGTTTTTCCTTTCCTGGGGGTTGACTGGCATGAAGATGAAGCATTGTTGGTGGCTGCTTTGACGTCTTCTGTCTCATCATCTTCCTCCTCAACATCCTCCTCGTCCTGAGAGCTTCCGAAATACACCATGCTGTTGGGCAGCGCAGGAGAACCTGGCGGGGTCAAAAGGAGGGGCATAAACACGGGCCTGAGTCTCCACCCCTTCCAGAGCCCTGTCAAGTGGAAAGTGAAGGTCACTCAGTGGGGTCTGACTCTTTGTAACCTCATGGACTGTACAGTCCGTGGAATTCTCCAGGCCAGAATACTGGATTGGGTAGCCTTTCCCTTCTCCAGAGGATCTTACCAACCCAGGGATCAAACCCAGGTTTCCCGCATTGCAGGTGGATTCATTACCAGCTGAGCCACCAGGGAAGCCCAAGAATACTGGAGTGGGTAGCCTATCCCTTCTCCAGTGGATCTCCCCAACCCAGGAATCGAACTGGGGTTCCTGCATTGCAGGTGGATTCTTTACCAACTGAGCTATCAGGGAAGCCCAAGTGGACCCATGTACTAAATTACAAACTTAAATCCTCATGACTGAGCAGATAAAACAAAGCAATTCATCTCTACTGCCATTTTTATTTTTCAAACATCCTCCAGGAAATAGAACTCTATCTGTGTCCCTTTAACAGATTTCAGGCAAAATGCCCAGCAGGGAGGAGGGACGATGCCATTCACCAAACATAACAAATCAAAAATTTTCAAATCTCATTTGACTATTCTTGAGAAGGGAGTGGGGAAAACACCAAAGACTGAATTGAGCAAAAAAAAAAAAAAAAACACAACAAAAAACCCTACCCACAGTGTCAAGGACATGAGACTATTCTGGGTTACATCGTCTAGACTTAAAAAGTATGAACTTAAGCAAATGAATGTAAAATGAAAAAAAAAGAGAGAGAGAGAGAGACAAGTGATAAAAACAAAATATGACATTTCCTTATAAAAGGAATCTGTCTCATATTCATAGGGGGTGAGTGACAGGTATGGATTCCAAAATCACAATATATTTGGAAGCTACTTTGATATTATGATCAGGTTAATAGCATGTAAAATTATTAAAATAAATTCTTGCATAACACTAACTAGAAGACTGGCTTAAATAAATTTAAAAATCAAAAAAACCTCTTCATAGAACCCAATCCCTTACTCCTTTTACACCTTAACCTCCTCATCGCCAAACGTTTTTGCTTCTGAACCTAAGACAGAACAGTAACACCAGAAAGCAAGCTCAATATTACAAAGAAGCACAATACCGTTCTTCTTTATTAAATCATGAATTTTCAGAAGGAGATCGGTCAATTCACTGGTATACTGTTTGGGACCAAAGGCTGTTAATTTTTTTTTTTAATAATCAATTAGTCAGTTAATTGGTTAATTGATTAATCGATCAATTTTTGAAACCCTTGAGTTAATTTCTGGCAGTAACTTTCATTTTCTTTCCCATTAAGTATCCAGAGAAGAGCTGCCATCAAGTAACAGAAGGATAAATGTTAAGTTCATTTCTTCTCTTGCCAGTGTCCTGTGAATGAGCTAACACTTCAGGAGTATCCGTCAAGATTCAAGTAACTGAATGTGCTCTCCTTCCCAAACTGGATCTCAAACTTCAACCACAATGGCTAATTTAATCATTCCAGCATCAGGGCTACCTGTTCTAACAAGGAAATGGACGTGAACGAGCAGCCTCAGAGCACTGAAGCGGCGAACCACGACTGCCCAGCTCCCGGAAATGCAAAGACAAAGACAGCACCTTCCACTTGTTGTCAGCATGACCTACTGATACTCAAACACCCCAGCCCGCAAGTTATATGGGTCATAGCACTGAATGGAAACGAAACTCCAAAGGGATGTGTGTGACAAACACTCTGTATAACATAACTGGAGACACTCTGACCAAAGCCATTTCCTTTGTTTTCTCCCCTTTGATCATTTCCAATTAGAAGCAGGTTCTCAACAGAAGGAAGGTCTGTCAGAGGCTTTGGGGAAAACCATCTGATCAAGCAGAAGTTAGAAGATGAAGCTTTTTAAAAAAAAGAAAAGAGGAGGAAATATCTGGCCTTCTTCCTACTAGAACAATATATTTACCCTTGTACTAAGTGGTTTTAAAACAACTAGTACAAGACTGAATAGAAAAAGAAGTGACACCATCCTTCCCAGCTTTGTACTTAAAAGTTTCCAGTCGGAACATATCATTCACAGAGACACACAAAGTACCTCCAAGGCCAAATGTACCTACACCGATAGGTCATTTCCTAAATCTAACCTTAAAAAAAAAAAAAAATCTTTATTGAATTTATTACACAACTGCTTGTGTTTTATGTTTGGTTTTGGCCATGAGGCATGTGGGATCTCAGCTGCTCACCCAGGGATAAACCCACACCCCCTGCACTGGCAGGTGAGGTCTTAAGCCTCTGGACCAACAGGGAAGTCCCCTAAATCTAGGCGTTTAAGGAAAAAACCAGGAAACCTTATTTCAGCGCTCAAAAAGAGGTTCTGAGTTAAAAAAAAATTATAAAGAAAGAAAGGAAAGGAAATTTCCCATAAACTCCAACTCATTCTAGCATGTGACATGACATCAAGTAACACATTACATGCTGTCAGACAGAGCTGGGGACCCAGCACTTGCCAGTGACAGACTCAGCCATTAAATTTTCCTCTTCAGTAAAAGAAGAACGAGGTTAAACACATTTCTTCAAGTTCCTTCAAGATCAAAATAGCCACACCTAATTTCTCTTACAGTAAAGCCTCCCTGCACACTGTGTCGGATGCGCTGACCAGCGCGGCTGAAATCAGAAAGCGGACTATACAGGACCACGCAGAGCAGGTGTGTGTGTAGACCCTGCAGTCACTTCCACAGCTCACTCTGCCCTCCACTGGAGGGAAGCAGGATTGCAGGATGGAATTTCAGGAGGTCAGCCAGTACCCCCTTGCCTTGCTCCATCACATCAGGATCAGGAGAGAAGGCAATAAACTCTGCAACTGAAGCCATCTGGGAGCAAAGCAAGTCTGCCCAATTCTGGGCAAAATCCACACGAACCACATGAGAAATTAAGAAGTAACTGCCACCTACAGAGTCTGTTGAGGATTTTTTGAAACTCAAACCCAATACATGAAGCATCACATTCCTTATGTTCAAAACTCTGAGAAAGGGGTGAGCACTAAATTTATGCCAAAGAACTAAAACGGAGGAAATGTTCAGGAGCTCAGTTCAGGACCCAAGTTTCATTAATATCCTACAGAAAGCAAACAGGGTAATTTTAACAAAAGAAAAAAGCAACCAAACTTATGAATCCATTTCTTTAAGCAGCTTCTCAGCCAAGTATACACAGTGATGTAACCTGATGCGTGTTCTATAGGGAAATGTGCAGTAGGAAGCAGAACACCAGCGAAGGGGTGGGGAGCGTGCTCCCTGCGGGAGTCACTCTTAAAGCAAAACTTACAATAATATAAGATTTTTCTGATGGGACTGGCTCTGCAGTCAAGAGGTGGAAAAGACACAAGTATGGGGGCACAGGGGATAAAAGTGATTGCTTTCACCCTAAAAAGTAATGTGGGTTCCCTCCTAAATGACTTGCTGGTTGGACCTAAAGACAAAGCATCAACAAAATAAAAGACAATACAGATGCTCAAATAAGAAGAGGAATGGAGACTCTTGTGATGAAAGGAGAAGGGATCAGTGGAGGAAAAAGACTAGTGCTTGATAAGAAGCAGCCTTGGGCAGAAAGGTCAGAGCTAACAGAGTCAGGATGCCCTTGGCTCAAATAATAAGCCTGTGCCAATTCTCCCCTCTGCATCATGGCCTGGGTAGAGCCTTACCACCTTCCACGTTTCATTTAAAAAGCCACTGCAAATCTCAGGAGTGGCCCCATCAACTATAGCTTCTCCCCCAGAAGGAACATACCTTCAGAATTTTTCTGGGTACCTGCATACCTGTACCTCTTGTTAACCTTGTTAACAAGTTAAAGCATGCAGAAAAGACTAAATCCAACAACAATGAATATTCCAAACCTCGGTCACCACACAGCTACTGGTAATCCCTCTAAGACCCGCTGACATGTCCACTTAGAAGTGATGGAGAGGGTCATGCCAACATTCCAGATCAGGGGGAACCACAGCAACCAGGAAAAAGCAGCAAAAACAGCTTTTCTTTCTCTCTCATTGACACAAAACCAGGAAGATCATCTCACATGGCATAACCAAGGTGATAGGGAAACACAGACGGCTAAATACCTAGAAAATAACTGCAGAAGAACCTCAAATACATAAGAGAGCCAAAAGCATCTGAGAAACCAAACTATCGGACATTCACAGAGAGCATTTCTCTCTTCTTAGCCAAGATACAAGCTCGATTAGCTAATTTACAAATAAGCTTAGAGGAGGAGGAATCTGTAAACAGATGAAGGAAAGGGTATTTCGAAGCCTTGCAAACAGCCAGTAGTCTGGATTATTTATCACTGGTAAAATCACCCCCTTCCTCCTTATAAAATGGGTGAATGGGTCCATTTGCTAATCCAGTTGAAGCTGTGTGCATGGAAAGTTAACATTTAGCATCTGAAAACAGAAGACTGCGTGTTTTTAGAATTTTTGATTAAAAATGGTCTGCAACTCATGGATTCTCACACTTAAGAAGCAAACTTCCTCTCTAGAAAATTTATTAGGGAAACTTTTTGCCTCCAAACATCAGGTGAAGTAAACTTTTGAAAACCTCATTGTGGGCCTAGCATTCAGGAAAATGGGGCATGGATCTACAGAGATGAAAATAGGATGGGAGAGATGGGAAATACAACAAGGAAAAGCTTCCTCCAGAAGAGAAATCATCCCCTCCCATGGCAGACCACTACGGTAAAAACAAGGGGTCTGAGAAAGGGCTGAGCGGCCCCTACCTGGGTCCTGGGGTGGGCTCCCTCCCCTCCGCAGGTACCAGCCCCTCTTGTGAGGTTAATCAACAAGTCAGAGAGGTTATCTCATCACACAGAATAACTCCATCTATCTCCTCCATGGGCTTCCCTGGTGGCTCAGAAGAAGGTAAAGAATCCGCCTGCAGCGCAGGAGACCTGCATTAGATCCCTGGGTTAGGAAGACCCCTTGGAGGAGGGCTTGGCAACCCACTCCAATGTTCTTGCCTGGAGAATCCCATGGACAGAAGAGCCTGGAGGGCTACAGTCCACAGGACTCGCAAAGAGTCGGACATGACTGAGCGACTAAGCACATCTCCTCTACAAACTCTGTAGTTTTAAAGCAGTCATCAATGAAAGGTGAGTGCTTTTAATGTGTTATGAGGGTTATGGATGGCATCAGAGAAGGCAATGGCACCCCACTCCAGTACTCTTGCCTGGAAAATCCCATGGATGGAGGAGCCTGGTGGGCTGCAGTCCATGGGGTCACTAAGAGTCGGACACGACTGAACGACTTCACTTTCACTTTTCACTTTCATGCATTGGAGAAGGAAATGGTAACGCACTCCAGTGTTCTTGCCTGGAGAATCCCAGGGACAGGGGAGCCTGATGGGCTGCCATCTATGGGGTCGCACCAGCAGCACGGATGGCATAGGGAACGGGGGGCAGGGGGTATACACGTGTACTTACAGTTTTCTATTAAAACCACAGGCAGATTTTTCTCTCCTGATTATTCAAGCGCATTAGCAAACGTAAAAAAAAAAATCTGAACTTGGATCAGTCGGTGGAATCGGGAGTGCAGAACGCATCTGTGCTTTGCCAAAGCCGTATTTCATTACTTTTCAGAATTAGTTGGCAATGTCTCCACAATATTTACTGAAGTGAAAACCAAATGTTTTCATCTGGACAAAAATCAAACTGTGGTATGTTACAACCACAACAGAAATCATTTTAATCCAAAAGCTTGCTTTCTCTAATTTGGGCTGCGGTTTCTGTAAAATTGGATTCTTCTCTGTGAATCATGTACACACAAGCCCTCTTTCTCATTATCTTCCCTCCCCCGACCAGTTCTTTATCTTAACAAGCTAAACATAGCTCGTTCTGCTAGATTTTGGAAAAGACCCTAAAGGGATTCCCCGCCCGCTGTCATTTAGCTGGGGAGTCAAATTCTGTAGCTTGAGCTCACACACTCCAGGCTGTGCCCCGGATTTGGCATGTTTGTGATGGATCTTCAGGATACACACAGAGAATGGAAGCAATCGGGCCCTATTACCACGTGCTCAGACGCTCAGTCGGGTCCAGCTTTTTGCAACCCCATGGACTGCAGCCCACCAGGCTCCCGTTTCCATGGAATTCTCCAGGCAAGAACACAGAAGCCGTTTGCCATTTCCTATTCCAGGGGATCTTCCCGACCCAGGGATGTTCTCTATCACTAATGCCACCTAGGAAGCCCATTATCATATTAAAAAACCAAACTTCAAAGGGAACAGGTCGGGACTGGGCCGGGAGCAGGGAGATAGTTATTCACTGATTTTCTGAGTTCCAGGAGAGGAGAGCTACATCCTTTGAAACCGAACAGTTACCAGAGAAAGTGGGTGCGACCTTGGCCTGTTAATCCCACCATCTACGTACCCAGCACTGAGCCAAGCACCTGTGACCCACACCCGCCCCGCACACCCACACACCTCATCCAAGTGCCCCAGGAGACCAGGACAACTGTGACGCACAGCCTGATGGTCTGCCTCTTCCACGTCAGCCTTTACAATTTACCAGGGAATAAGAATTTCCACCAGGGCTTTCCAAGCCCTGCCCATTCCCATGTAACTCTTAAGATCGGGTACTAAATCCATCTGCTATTTTCTTTAGAGTGATTTACTTTCATGATTTAAATGACTTTTCTCTATTATATCAGTATAAATTTAATATCATGTGCCCTAAAAAGAAAAGGTAATTAACATTACGATCAAAGTTTCACCCTACTTCATATTAATATTAAAGGTTAAAGGTAATTAATATTACGATCAAACATTCACCCTACTTCATTTATGGCGCCACCAAGCAGCAGGACTCGGGGAAGAGCCCTCCAGCCGAAGTCCAAACGCAAAGGGAGGCCCTAGCTCCTTATGGTACAAGGAGAAGGCTGGGTAATGGGGCCTCTACTGAAACTGGTCTTCCTTTTATTACACACATATCAAAACCAAGGGCGCCAGTCATTGGACTACATGGAGTCTGAAAGTCCAGGATGACGTGCCAGCTTGGCAGTCATGTACCCTCTTGTCGGGAGACTCACGTTTACTTGCCTGTACAATGGGCTTAGTATCTTCAGATGTAACAACTGTGATGACCCCGAAGGCTGTGAGGTAACACAGGACAAAGCACTCTCGACACCCACGTGGCAGTGCCATTTTTAGGGTGACACACAGCTCAGGAACAAAACAACTCACAACTATGAAAGCAGGCTGCCCCTTCCACAGATGAGGGCAAAGGTGATTTACTTCCTACCTGCTTTCCTAAATGGGAGAGTCTGCAGACTGGCCACTGGGAGAGGATGGGGTGGGGCCCAGAAAGAGGACGGAGACACAAAACGAACTCAGTAGTTAGTCTGGAATTTGGGAACAAGTGGCAGAGCAACGCCTGTGAGGGCTGGAAAGCTTCAGCCCTTGGGAGCCTTTTTTCAGGAAGAACAGCGAGGAAGTGGCGATGTGACTGTCCTCTCAGAAGCCTCCTCTGCAGTTACGAGTTCCCAGGTGTGGCTGCCTGACCCCACGATTAGGCAATGCCTCCAGCAGAGCAGAGCTTGGGAAATCCCATGGACAGAGGAGCCTGGTGGGGTACTCAGTCCACGGAGTCGCAAGGGTCGGACACGACTGAGCCGCCACCACCACCACCAGAGCGGGGCACATGTTTTCTTTGCAAGAGCCCTGACATGAGGGTCTCAGCAACGAAAACCACCTTCCCTCCTGACAGTTCACAGGGAGACCTGACCCAGCCGAGCACAGAGACGGGAGAAAGCGCCTTTAATTAGCAGCTGAACAAGCGGCTTCCTATCTTCCCCCGTTGTCATCTACACCCATGGCTTGAAACACACATGAACAAGCACACATCCGGATCTCCCTGCTGCAAATGAACACAACGCACAGGTCACACCACACGGAGAGCGCAGTGGGCTCAACCTATGTAACTTCCACCCATCACGTATGCAACGGGAAACAAGTCAGAAATTCACTTCACTGCGGCCACACAGAGCCCATCCCAAGTGTGCTCTCTCCACAGGGAAAGCGCCCACGGACCTTAATAGAGACGTAAATACAGGGCAAGGGGCACCGTGCCTCTAGGACGTGGACACTGGCCACTTCAGCGCTGTCAGCTGTCGGCCAGGTGCGCCACAAACAAAACAGGACTAACCTTACTTCCAGATTTCTGCCCCCATCGACCTTCTTTCTCTAAATGGGATTTCAGAAAGGACGAGAAATACTGAGGCAATCAGCAGAAAGTAGGGAAGAGGCCGGAGACAATCTGAGAAGCACACTGACTCGGTGCCGGCAGCCACAGGCGGGAGCAAGGACTGGCTTCATCTCCAGGGAGGGCAGAGCCTGGTCAGGGGCCAGCTGGCCTGGAGCACGGCCAACCCTCTGAGCAAAACGTCTTGGAGTCTGAACGACCGATCGAGGTCACAGAGCAATTAGAGGGGCCCCATCCCTCCCCTCCTGGGCGCTTCAGGAGCCGATGGTTTCATATTTCTTCATAATGAGCCTGATAAACTCTTCTGGCAAATAAACTGCTTGCTCAGCACAACTCAGCCAAGTGTACAGACTCTGTTGGAAAACCAAGCATATGAGGAACATAAGGCTGGTTTAGTGTGAAGAAACGTGAGGACGGCCACTGGAATCCTCAGGGTAGCGAGAACATCACTTTGTTACCCCTCCCAAAAAATTAAGATGCAACACCTCCCAAAAAGGATTCGTCCAGAAAAGAGCTGTGTACCACTGTGACAGAGGGCCCTCCTCCCCAAAGACTTCAGTACCGTAAAGCACTCCCATTTCGCTCAAGGAAGTTCATTATCAGAGCCATGGTGCTCCTCGCAATCGGAGGGTTATTTAATTGCTTTCTAGCAGGTTAATCCCCTTTCGTTTTGTGACCTTTAAATCACCCCAAGCTTTTTCATTTGCCCTACTTACAATTTATCGACCTCAATACCCAAAGTCAGTATTCTATCGAAATACACGTGCCTTGCCGATAAAGCTGGTGACTGTCTTTAGAGAAAGTTCCATAGGTGGCCTGTCTCTTCTGGTACTGCATTCTCCTTGGCTGGTCTTTTAAACTGTCCCTCATCCGTGTCACTTGGAGGAACCTGTTCCCCTCCCCTGTTCATCTCCTAAATTCACCAGGAAATACTAAGGGGCTGGATGGTACCACAGGCCCCATCTGGTCCGCTTCGCACCCGTAATTTAGTCTAACTCCACAGCAACCACGTGCTGACTGCACATCCATTTTACAAAAGAGGACACCGAGGCTGAAAGCTTTAAGTCACCTGCCCAGGATCCACTAGCATCCATCGGCCTCCTGCCTGTCTTCCTACAATAGCCCACTGCTTAGGCTTTGGTAGCCTGGATCCATTTTTTTAATGCTGCCATGATCAACTTATTCAACAAAGGTCTAAACCCGTGAGGTCTTCCCCTCAGCCAAAGAACCATGGTGACTATCCAGCCTGGGCCCACAGCACCTAACACATCAGACTCCCTGCTTTAACGAGGGGTCAGCTCTCCAAGCCACGAAGTCACCGCCCAGCCTTGGAAGGGGCTTCTGCAGACCTTTTTCTGTCTGTAAAGCCAGCTCCCCACCAGGGCCTGTGCAGGGCGCCCTTCCCTCCGGCTCCACCTGTGCCCTCCCCCAGCACGCCACTCTGGCACCTGCATGCGGGGCCAGTGCACTGCACCTGTCAGGCCACTCTCCTGTTGCGATCTCTGTTTTCTAGTTTCTGGCACTGAAAACAGTTCAATAGAGGCCAAGTTAATTAGCAATTGAATGACAAGTGACCGCTGAAGATTCTCTAGGACCTGGGAAACAAAACGCAAGTAGTCTCCAAACAGAAAGGATTGCTTCACCAGGGCTGACAGTGGGGGGTGGGGTGGGGGTCTTCCCTACTAACTCCTCCCTGTGAGGCTGGCCTGTGACACCCAGGGTCAGAAGAAGCGAGCATGTAGGTGTGTATTTTCAGGGATCCTCCTTGGGAATCCCCTTTATTTGCACTGTCCCCCAAAGAGGAAAATATAAATAAGAGACTCATCTAGCCTGCCACTGCTCCACTGCTTGTCTTCCAAATCTGCAAACAGTCATAGTCAGAAGAAAGAGAAGATGACGGGGCTCATTAAGAACAACGGGTGACAAAAAACGCAGCGACAGCACATCCCCCCTTCTCTGCAGATCTACACCCCAAGAAAGAGACTAATTATGCCTCTGGCAGGACCCATGCAGACCCTCTCCAAAGCAGCCATTTAAAGATAAAGACACAGCAAGCAAGCACATCGGCTGCTTGCACCATCACGCTTGTTTATCCTTTGGAAGTTTCAGGTCACCACGTTAAGCAGTAAGAAAGAGAGTCCTACCAAACTCAGCTTTTCGAAAGGTCCCTACCTGCCTTTAGACAGATTTTTTTTTTAATCTCTAAAGCTTATCTCTGAACAACTGGCTGCTGTGTTGACATGTACACACACTTCTCAGAATTATTAATGGCACAGTTTTTTCCTCACCCCAGTTTACAATGAAGTTGTGGGGAGAAGGGGGGTCTTGGGTTTGCTGGGGGTCACTGATGGGTAATAAACACCGAGACTTAAAGAACTCCATGAGCCAGCTTTCTCTCCATCCCAAGATCCATTCTCTTCCATGTTTCAAATCAGCACTGAGGCTGTTCTGGATAATAATTGAAGACCAGAGAAAAGGATGATGTGCAATCCTTGGCAACAAACATCGTTTCCAGGTCTCTGGTTCCGGCATGATTTTTGCAGCTGGGCTTTCTCTCCTATCAATACTGAGCTTATCAGGGCTGCTTCCTTTACTGGATCTGTGCTTGCTTCCACCCAAGGGTGATGGAGCGGTTTGGTTCTTGAGGCTGAACATGAAGTCTGGGGCCCAGACAAGCTCTGTCTGGCTTGGAACTTCAGCCAGAGAAGCAGTAGCAGAATTAGACTGCAGGTATAAAGAAATGGTAATCAAATTCTCAACCATCAACTTTGTCTGTAAAGATTCCTGATGAGGATTAAGTGTCACCAGCAGTTGATATCTAAAAGTGAGAAATACATCTACATGTAAATCGAGAATCAGATAAATGATGGGACACCCACACGATGGAATGGGTATTTATGTGATACTGAAACAGGAAACCAGACTGCCAAAATAAAATGCAATTCCATTTGGGGTGTGGGACTTATAAACACATAGAAAGCTCAGCAGTATTTTCACTGAGGAGGTGGTAAACAGCACTTGTCTCCAGGAGACTGGAGAGAAGGGTATTTTGATTTTTTGATTTTTGGCCTTTTTCTCCCTCTTTTCCACTGATCTTCCTAACACTTGATTTTGCATTTAAAACTGAAATAAAATTTTTAAAGTGCCACTACAACAGACACCGTCTATTTAACCCTTGTATACTTCAAAATACAAGTTTTAATTGGTTCAAACAGTTCTGTATTAAAATACGCTGTCTAATACCACCACACGCATCACATTTCCAGGAACATGTATCTCAGTGTATCACCTACCGTTTGAGGTTTTAAGGAAAGCCATATCAGATAAAACACACTTGACATCACAAATTTAAGGCTTTTAAAATAAAATACCTTAAATCTAAAAAGTTCAGGACGAAGAGTAAGAGAGTACAACACTGCGTCAGAACCTTACTGTGTTTCAACTAAAAACGAACAACAAAACCTGTTTTATTGTCTGGCTCATCAATGTAGGAATAATTTTCCAGCCTCAGAGCATTTTTCCAAAATTATTTTAAAAAACGTCTTAGGTTTCACTTCCTGAAACATCTGTTCCATCTGACAAGTCAAAGAAGTAAACTTTATATATGCAAAGACATGATACTCCTATGTCTAGAGTTTGTCAATGTCAATGTCAAAGACTCTAGATGTGATGTTTTCCTCCATCACCAATGACGCCACCCCACAGCAGCCTGACCACCTGCCCGTCACCCTCGCCTCTCCTCTTCCTTTCCCCCTTCACAGCCAATCCTGCACCTCTTTCCTGCTGGGTTTTCACACCATCCTTTCCATCTCCACTTTCAACACTCAGGATCACCAGGCTCCGTCCACAAGCAGCCACGTCAAACCCAAGGGAGATGCTGGCAGGAGGCCCCGCCACCCCACCTCCCCTTCGTGAGGGCCGAGTGGTCCACACCGGAAGACGATTACCCTTCTCCTGTATGTCCTCAGAGTCTCCAGGACCATCAGTGGCCTGTAATGTCAAACAAAAACCTCAGCCCTTTATCTTCCCTTGGCCAACAATTCAGTCCCAAAGCTAACTGGGTGTGAGAGGGTGGGGTGGGGTGGGGGTGAAGAACAACCAGAGAAGCCAGTCTGGGTTGAGAGAGCCCCAACAGGGTGAAGACGTGTTCACACATGGGGCAGCACACTCATGGGGTCGGAGCAAAGTGCAATCAGGAGGGCTCCATGGGAAGGGTGGCGGCAGAGATGGGCATGGGGCACTCTGGAAAAAAATGGGTAAGTAATTTGTAGATATAACAGGAGCCAGCTTTCTCCAAGTTTAATACGGAAAAAAGAAAACCAGAGTGAACCCTTTGGTTCTAAACTAAAACCAGAGGTATGGTGCTCACTCACGGATTTTAACAGGTATAGAGACACAAATATATATACTTAATGAGCATGTGTGTACATGTGCACACACACGCCCTTGCACACATGCGTGAGTACTTAGTCACTCAGTCGTGTCCAACTTTTTGCAACCCCATGGACTGCAGCCCGTCAGGCTCCTCTGTCCATGGGGATTCTCCAGGCCAGAATACTGGAGTGGGTTGCCAGGCCCTCCTCCAGGGGATCTTCCCAACCCAGGTCTCCCACACTGCAGGTAGATTCTTTACTAGCTGAGCCACAAGGGAAGCCCAAGAATACTGGAGGGGGTAGCCTATCCCATCTCCAGCGGATCTTCCCACCCCAGGAATTGAACCGGGGTCTCCAACACTGCAGGTAGATTCTTTACCAGCTGAGCCACAAGGGAAGCCCAAGAATACTGGAGGGGGTAGCCTATCCCATCTCCAGCAGATCTTCCCAACCCAGGAATTGAACCGGGGTCTCCCACATTGCAGGTGGATTCCTCACCAGCTGAGCCACCAGGGAAGCCCACATACACAAACAATGCATTTCCCTCCCACAGCTGTGAGCACACCTCAGGCCCAGATCCCAACTTCAGAAGAGAAGATGTCCCTTAAAGTAAACAGGGCTCCTTGGAGAAATGGCCCATGCAGGCCTGAGGGAGGGGATATGTGAGATGAGCCTGAGGCCCTCTGAGATGCCAGCTTGCAGGGGCTTCACTGATGGGATCTGGGACAACCAAACGTCAAAATAAAGGAGAGTAACAGATTACAACCTTCTAAACAAAACAGGAAACGAGTCCACACAGATACCAAAAAATGAGCATATCAAGTCTGATAAGAAATGAAATAGAGAGTTTCAAAGAGTCTCCCAATGAAATACATGTAAGTTGCAAAGGCTGCCAAGGGTCCACTTACAGTGGAAAAGCCTGAGAGACTCCCCCTCAATCAGTGACCAACCTGAGCACCATCAAAGGACAGACTGACAGACCACCCCCAGCAGGATTAAGAGAGAATTCCCTCCTATGATACTCTTGCCCGAAATGGAGATACCTCCTTTCCCATCCTGTGTTCTCCTCTCTTCGTTCCTGGAGTAAACACGTTCCCAAATGAGGCCGTGTAAACCCAAACTCATCCTTCATTACAAAACAGCATCCTCACCGTGCTCTCTTGTCCATCGGTCCCATTTGTATGTATTTCCACTCTTACCTACACCTAGAAGGTTTTACTGCTGTTTCTCCCCAAGTAGTGTGTGTGTGGGGCGGGGGGGGGTAGTAAGCCCTCCCACCATAGCATGGCTTATTCCCAGACCTCATGACACAAAAGGAAAAGGGACTTCACACCCATCCACAACCAGCCCACCAATAATAATAATAAAAACTACAAACCAGAAAGCTGAGTTAGCAAAAGCATGTGTGTGATGGTGGGGTGACAGAGGTACTCAATGGATGTCAGGGAGAATCAATTATAAAAATGTGAACCCATACAGTATGACAGTGCATGCTAAGAAGCCAAAAAAAGGCGATTCAAGAGTAAGAGGAGGGACTTCCCTGGTGGTCCAGTGGCTAAGACCCCACACTCCCAATGCGGGGGGCCTGGCTTCAATCCCTGATCAGGAAAGGAGATCCCATATGCTACAAGTAAGGCCCAGTGGAGCCAAATGAATAAATACAATAACGACAACAACAACAACAAAGAACCAGAGGAAAAGAGAAGAAGACTCAAGCACCTTCTTGGCGGGACCCCTCATTTCACACATCAACCAGGCTGGGGAATCGCAGGTGTGCAGCACAGAGACCAAAGTCAATGCCAACACCCAGGGGTGGCCTTGTGGTGGCCTTGTCCCTTCTTCTTTTCAACCAGGCTGCCCCCCTCAAACTGGCAACAGAGTCTTACCTCGAAGGCAGAGAAAGGTAAGAAAATCTTCTGTCTTAGGCTTCCTTTTAGAGAGGTCAGAAATCTGAGTAGCTGGAGGGGGTAGCAAAGGCTCCACTATCTTGACTGGAGTTGTGCTGGGACTATTCGGCTGGGATTGAGCAAACTTCCTTTGTGCTTGCAGCCTGGGCCTGGAAGAGCAAGAGAAAATTAAAAAGAAATTAACCAGAGATCAGAAGATACAGATCTACGTGCAGCAATAAAATCATGACACAAAAGGGAAGAAAGACCCTTTGTTTCAAGCAAATTCTTTGTTTCTAATTAAGGTTCTGTATATCTCTCACACTCTCATAAACCACAAGCCTGCTTTAAAGGGCAATAAATTTGCTTAAAAGGCTGTGTTTTCTAAACTGACAATATACACCATGATCCTGTGTGTATGTGTGTACACAAGCGCATGCCTGTGCAAACCACGTGTGTGCCTGGGTATTTCAAAACCAGCAGCCGTATTAGATGATATGGGATTAACGGCTTTGGTGCTTTCTGTATACCACCTGCCACATGTACTTAGCAGTGTGAGCTCACAGGATACCGTCACAAACGCATGCACGACGCCCTTCATACTGCATAAGGACACTCCGCCCACCTTGGTCTGTCACTGACCTGGTCTTACACCCCAACCTCTAGGCTCTTGTGACTCCAATCCAGCCACATAAATTCCCTATATATGCTTTAATTACATGCAGGCGGATCTACTTTCCTATTCTATTCAAAACCCATCATTCATGGCCAAATCATGGGTTGCCTTCTGCCTGCACAGAAACCCTAAAATCCTGAAGGATTCAAAACACTGGCTTTGACCTACCTTCAGGCCTCTTCCCTATTACCATCCTACATAGACATCAACTCCCTAATTCATCAACTTGGTGTCTACAAATCATAGCTTCGACCTTGTTCGTTTACACAAGTTTATGAGTCAGCATGCATGTGTGTTGCTAAGTCGCTTCAGTCATGTCTGATTCTTTGTGATCCTATGGACTGTAGCCCACTAGGCTCCTCAGTCCATGGGATTCTCCAGGCAAGAATACTGGAGTGCGTTGCCATGCCCTCCTCCAGGGGACTGAACCCACACCTCTTATTCTCTTGCAGTGACAGGTGGGTTCTCTGATAATTAGCGCCACTGTTAGCCCCTTACATGCCAGACAATCTATTAATTTGAATCCTAGTGAACCTTGCAAAGGTTTCTTTACTTCTTCCCTAAAGTTAATTTTCCTTTCTCTACCTGAGTACTTTTACCCTCTGTATAACTGGTTTGACCTTTATCATAAATTGCCTATTAGCTTTTCCTTGAATTTTCAAGATCTCAACGCTTAATGGAAAGTAAGCACCTTCGACGGTGTGAACCTGTATGTGTCCTGCTTTAAACCACCCCTCTGGCCCTACTCATAAAGATGCTCAAGAAATAGTCTTTGAGAGCAGGGGAAAACAACAAGAACCCAAAGCAGCCCATGGCACTGGGCTTTAAGGAAATCTGCTCAAATCCCAAACTGGAATCACTCACTGTGCGGGACTGATAAAGCCACCCCAACTCAAGGCTGCTCTGACTACAACATGTGTTTATAATTGTAAAGCACACACAACTTACAATTGCTGGACTTATATAAAATAGTAAGCAGAGTATCTTCAACTGTTGATGTGCAAAATGCCCTAATATTTTAAGTTAGCACTCTAGTATTCAACAAAGCCACATACACACACATTTTCTGCTATGTAAAAATTATGTCCTTTAAACTTAACCTCCCCTGTCCCGCCCAGAATCAACCCTTGCCTCTCTTACAACACACTAAAAACACCCCTGAATAGGTCATCTTCCCAACACGAAGTGACATTTGATCAAAAGGAAGATAGGACCGCTGCTTACTAACTGGGCAACAAGCCTCTGCCTTTAAAATCTACTAACATCACAGCTAACCAAAAGCACTTCAGAATCTAGGAATAACCAGAGGGAAACAGCTACAGAACACAGTATTAGAACACAGTATTCATGAAAAGCTAAATGCCTTTAACAGAAATTCCAAACATTATAAACTGTTGAGGGAATAAAACAATGCCCCTGTTCCTCCTGTGTGATGGGGAACAAAGAAGAAAATTTTGGGGGCAGCAGACTCTCCAGAAGGTGAGTGAACAGGAGTGAGTTCTGGGAAAGTCACCAAGCCAAGGGACTGCCCTTCCAGAAGGATCAGATAGGGGCAAGGGGTGACTGATTCAGAGACTTAAGAGCTGTTTCTTTGAGAGTGGAGGTTGGGGGTGGGGAATACATTTATTGGACATGTGACAGAATAAAGGGCCTGTTGGGGGGGTGGGGTTGTTCCCAGTATACTGTTGTAGTTATGCAGAAATGGGGAAACCCTGTCTTTTAGAAACACAAAAGGAAATATCAGTATTTATAAATAAAATGATACTATGTCTAGAGTTCACTTCAAAATCAGAGAAGAGCTGTGTTTCTCAAACTGAGATGAGGATCCGATTTGCATTTGGTTCTCCCTCACTTTAGACCTTCTGTCTTTTACAAATGGATATTTTTATAAGATAGTTACTATAGAGGAAAAATGAAAGACATAAACTACAAGCTCAAATTTATTCGACAGACATCACTCTGTTCAACCACTTGAATGTGCTCGCCGCTCACTCAGTTGCTACATTCAACTCCCTGGCAGCAGGCAGCACACAGCCTGTGCCTTCAGCAGCGTCACTCTGGAGAAAGGAGAGGATATAGGAAACCAGACAGTGGTCCAGCAAGCCACACCCTCTCCAGGTCCTGGCATCCCCGGGAAGGACTGAGCCCAAGACAACCACACCTCCTCTTCCGACAAGCTCCTCCTCTCTGCCAACCTTCCCACCATGTGAAAGAAAACCCCCGTCATGCTTTCCTGCTGAAAGGGGTTTTAATTGGCCATTTTATGATGTGTACATCTTCATTTAAATGGACACAGCTCACACTTGGCGGATTAAGGGGGCTTTACAGAAATACCGCCTGCACGTGAACAGGACGTTCAGTGTTTATTGCTTTTTCCAAAGTCACCAACGACAAATACCAGACATTATTATGAGACGCTGGCCCAGCCTGAATGAAAAACAAACACGCAAACAGAGATGACAGAGCGGGACACAGCAGAACATTCTACAATTTCAGAACCTCAAAGATAAATGCGCCGACCGCTGTTCAAATAAAAAGCACTTTTTGCCTGATGACTTTCTCAGGGAGGCTATGAAAAATAAGGGCATGAGAGATTAAAAAGCGGCAGTAAAATAAATTACCCCTCAGAGGAATAAGCCAAGCTCCCAAGTGATTAAGCATTTGTGAGACCCAGATGAAAGCAGGAACTGGAGAACAAGACAAACCAAGGTCTTGTTTAAAGAGGCCAGAAGAATCCATGCTTCCCAGAAGGGCAGGGCTGTGGTCTGGCTTTGTGCAGAGTCCCGGGGGATTAACAAAGGTGTGACTTGGCTTTGTGGGCTCCACGGGACAGGAGAGTTTGAATGACACGACTCAGAAGACAACCAAGGAGGAAGCACTCTTAGCCACGTGGCCACGTTTGCAGGATAGGTGATTCATTCCAGAATGTCTGATACAAGGAAATGAGTGGATGTTACTAAAATCAGCACAGAAAGTGGGCTGCGGAGGTCCAGATGTGCTAAAGAATGACATTATCTGCCTCCGGAGGTGTTGTGCAAAGGAGGAGGCTGGGGTGCAGGAGAGGGCAGGCAGGATGAGACCCCCACCAAGGGCAGTGGGGCTCCAGCAGGGCCGGTACTCAGCGGCTGGGCATGATCACGAGGTGGCACCCACTCACCCCTCCACCAGGGGACATTTTGACCGAGAACACCTTCCATTTCATTACTAAGGTGAAAACACATTAAAATGAAAATTTAGGCTGGGCCGTCCCTGCTGGCCCAGTGGTTGAGAGTCCTGCCAGTGCAGGGGACACGGGTCCGATCCCTGGTCTGGGAAGATTCCACATGCTATGGAGCAGCTAAACCCGTGGGCCACAGCTGAGCCTGTACTCTCGAGCCCAAGAGCTACAACTACTGAGCCAAAGCACCGCAACTACTGAGGTCCCCATGCCTAGAGCCCATGCTCCACAACAGGAGAAGCCATGAGAAGTTTATGCACCGCGACTAAAGAGTAGCCCCTGCTCATCGCAACTAGAGAAAGCCTGCACACAGCAGCGAAGACCAGTGCAGCCCCCCCCCAAAAAAGAAAAAAATAATTATAGGTTGAACTAAGGGAGTACAGAGCTATCCAGAGGGTGGGACTGGAGACAGAACAGGGTTCCTGGGGCCCCAGGGAAGAAAACAGCAGAATATGGGACCTCCAGAGGCTTTCAGGCTGAAGTTTAGCCAGGATGGTCTTTACTGCCCACTGATAACGCACGAAGAGCCAGAACGCAGAAAATACGGAGGGCGTCTGTCCCCCACACAAACCACAGGCATGTCAAGTGGAGCAAGACTCACTTCTGTGTTGATATTTTATTAACTCATCAAGGAAGGAATTTTCCTTACAGAAAACTCCTCCGTGCCAGGAAGGTCAATGAAACCAACTAAACCAAACCTGCCAGCAAGCCAAAGCAACTGAGGAAGAAACGTGTAGATACATGCATATACGGATAAACATGTTGAGGGTAATCTTTTATTTACAGTGTGTTAAAATCCAGAGTTGACGGGCAGTGAGGGTGAGGGTACAGAAGTGGTTTTGGATCAAATCATCGCTGTTCCTCATCTTCATGGCATAAATGTGGGTAAGTGAAATAAAGGACTAAACAATTCGGACAGCAAGCTCAGAAAACACAGAGCTTGCTATCTGAACCCCTGTCGAGCTTAAGGCCATCTGGGGTGTCCCTTCTCTAGAAGCTCCTGGGTATAGGAGCCCCCATGGCAACCCAGTCATGACAAAGTTCAGCCCTGCTGCTAAGAATCCCATTTAAACAAACATGCCCCAAAAGGGAGGAGGGAAAATGTGTTGAAGTGAAAGTCGCTTTACTGATCTGATCCCCCAGAGTATAGCTCCATGCAGAAATAAACCTCCCAGGTTCCCAGGGGCCCCTGCTTCCTCCAGCTGGAATGTTCTTCCCTTTTATCTCACCAGGGCTGGCTTCTTCCCATAATCCAGCGAGGGGAACATTCCCGTGTGCTGCGTTTTACCAAGTCACGTTTCCCACGTCTCTGTTCAAAAGTCACCTCCTCGGAGAGACTGAGCCACTCTCGAGTGTCATGTCCCTCAGGACCAATCGCTCGGCCCTCTGCCCTTCGAGGGCCCACAGAGCAGGCTTGCCTACAGTCGCCCCCTTATGGCCTTTTCTGCACGTATGGGATGCTGTGCGTTGAGGGCAAGTTTCCGAAGGTGCTGAGAGGGAGGGGTTAGGAACACCGCTCGGCTCAACTCATCACTCATTCTCCAGGAATTACACTCATTTCTGATCAGAGCGTCAGACTGCAGGGCAGTCCGGAAGGGCGGGGAGATAGCCGGACGGATGTGAAACAAACCCAAGAGCTACAGGAGACGCCTGTGGTGCTGCCCCCAGTAAAGTTATTGGCCATCCCAGGATACAGCTACCAAAGTGAAAGTCGCTCAGTCGTGTCCGACTCTTTGTGACTCCATGGACTATAAAGTCCATGGAATTGTCCAGGTCAGAATACTGGAGTGAGTAACCTTTCCCTTCTCCAGAGGATCTTCCCAACCCAGGGATCGAACCCAGGTCTCCCACACTGCAGGCGGATTCTTCACCAACTAAGCTATCAGTGAAGCCACCGAAGTCCACCAGAATGGAGTCTCGTTATTCCAGTTTCATAAGGATCTGCTGATGCAGTCATAATTTGGATCACAAACAACGCCACTGCTTACTAAGAACTTACGCAGCAACTTGCCCATCAGGAGCATCGTCTACGAAAGCCGATGAAGATCAGGTCCTGCCTGTCAACTTGTACCTGCGTTACGAGGGACCGTTCCACCCAAGGCGAGCCACTGCACTCCACACATCCGCACACAGCACACCTGGCCTCAGGTCACAGTCTGCTGGCCCAGGTGGAAGGTCCTGCCACACACCCCCGCACACGGGACCGCCACTCACCACAGGCTGTTCGTACTTTTTGACGAGCTGCGGGAGGGAGCAGAGGGTCCATCTTCTTTCCCTTTTCTCTTCCATGCCCCAAGAGACACAGAAGAACCCTTCTCTGATGTGGGATTGTTGGCATGGGGGTCAACAGCCCAAAGAATGTTTTGCTTGGTCACTTAAAATTTGACCCAAATAAATCAACAAATAGATTTCATATTTAGGTGAAAAAAAGTATAGGACCTTTATGGGAACAAAGCAGCAGACCAAAATAGTCACTATCATTATTTTCAAAGTTCACAAATAAATTGCAAGGCAAAGCTTATAAAGAAAACCCACTGGTAGCTGACAAAGTCCTATGCCAAACACTGTCTTGTTTTGTAACACTCTGCCGGTGTCTCCTTCTGCCCCCTCCCAAATCCTGCACTGAGAAGCCTCCAGGGCAGCCTGCCATCAGTGGCCCCGGGGAAGGGGGTGGGGGAAGGAACGGGGACGCATCGTCTCCAAGTCTCCTCTGGGGTTATCCGCAGCACAGAGTTAACCAGCTTACTGCTATCTGCACTCAATCTCCAGGGCAGCCCTAAATATGGCACAACAGCAATTTCTAGGTTAATTAAATTCCATTTCTGTCCAGGATTTCTGATGGTTTACAAACCCAAGGAGGATGCGGGTATGTGCACAACTCAGCTGGACAAGGCAGAGAGCAGAGGGGACTAGGTCTAGAGCAATGCCCAGCCGGCCCTCACGGAGGGCCGTGTATGCCAAAGACTGTCGTATTAACTTAATTTTCCAATATTAAAAATGTAAGCTGGTAAATCCAATTATTTAGATTACATCCCAATTCTAAACAAAGAGCCAGGCCTGGGTGGGAGGAGAGGCTGTGTGTTCATTCAAAAAAGACGCCGTGCTATGTCTGGCAAATGCGGAGTGACCAGCATAGCCAGGCTCTTTGTGGCAGTGTGGGAGCTGGTCCTGACGCCTTGCCAACTTGCTGAAAGGCCTATTCAAAAAAAAAAAAAAAAATTCCCGTGTTTCTATCCCCAAAATAAGTACCCACTCTATCCTACCCCCAGACACACACAAACACACACACACACTACAGACCTGGCAGCCAGTCAAAGAAACAAGGGTGGGTGTGTCTGGCTGAGTGTGTATGTGTGGTGGAGACTGTGGGGGGTCGGGCAGGGGATATCCCCTTGCCCAGGGCAGGCTGCCCACCAAATTCAAATGCGAGTGCAGTTGTGGGCACACCACACAGGATGGCTGTAAACATCCTGTATAGTAAAGAGAAAATAAACACATCCTCAAGTGAACCCAGAGGCTAGCACAGACCACGTCAGAAAAAAATCAGAGACAAAAAGCCCCGGCTCCGCCCCTCTGCGCTCACACCCCCCGCCCCACACTTACAACGGGGGTTTGTCTCACGGGTGTGCTCTGTCTCAGCTACAGAAAAGGGAGAAAGGGAGGTTGGCGGCTCCCAGAGAAGGTTTGCTACCTGGAATGCCTGCTTTCTGGTACTTCTGAAGATCGTGTTATACTGGTTCAGGGGTCCTGCTTCACACAGAAACAGATGAAATCGTTTGTTTACACTAAAAACCACAGGATGTTAAATATTTGCAGCACTTGTCTTAATTAAATTACACAAGCAGCTATTTAGAGTAAAAATTTGCTATGAACCTGATTTACCTAAAGAAACTTGTTTTTGGTTGAACCTCCTTCGAGATGAATCTTTAAAAGGTCTGCTTGGTCAAAGTGGTCCAAGAGAAAGAACCTTGGTATCAGAAAACCTGGGCTGCTTTGGTTCAGGTCAACTTATGACCTTGGGCAAGAGAAGCCTCTATTTCCTTGCTGGGGAAAGCAGGGCAGCGGAGGGGGAGGACAGACCTCGTAGGAAAAGGAGCCAACTAAGGGTCTTTCTAGCTCCAGTCTTCTCTGACCTCATCTCTAAAACGTGAATATAGTAATTCCTGTAATAAATCCTCTTGCATCTGTGATTTCATAATTCTAGGTGACAAGTTCTGATCTTCTGCCTGTGCCAAGTGGGAAATACAAACCTCCATTTCCAAAAATGCCTGTGCTGCTAAAGACTGTTAGCACCTACTTCCTGACTAGGTTGTCAGGCAAAACAGCAAACATGGTAACTTTCAGATCTTGAGATATATATACTGGCTTGCACTTTAGAAAGCAGTATAAAATTTTAAATATAGATATCCCCCCACCCCGGAAAAAAAAAGATGGCACAATGCCAAAAGTTGCTCCACAGTTCCTTTAAACTAGTAACAACAATACTATCTACACTCTGCTTTCCTAAGACCCAGTCCTCCCAATTAGGAGTAAATCACTCATTCAGGAACTTCCTTCAGAAGCCTGAGACACCTTCAGGAAGGCTAACCTAACTACTCATGAGTATATTCATCACCTCTACCCCAAAGGCCAGATCAAGGAGAAGGCATGCACTGCAAACCCAAACCACTGCCATCTAGGAGCACACTCCAGATGCTCACAAACACTGCACCCTCTCAAAAAGCAGGCATCAGCAAGAAAAGTGAGCCTCCGTTCTCTTTAGTTCAGGGGGAAAGGGTCAGAGGAGGGAAAGGAGAATAAATAATTACAAGATACAGCATCTTCCTAAGCAAAACATTACTTGGGCACATGAATCTCAGGCTGGGAGCCCACACAGATGGTATGAAAAGTAATATGCGGGCCTGCAACTGATCCCATTAATAAAATGATGCAATTACGGGTTTGGGGTTTTTTTTAAAGTCTGATGCGGCATCCTCAAATGTCAAAGAACCAAGGCTGCCTGGAAATTCTGACTCTGTCACGATCAAGAAAATATTTGACACTGACTTCTTTTGTGCTCTCGAAAGCAACCATGTCAAATTTGAGAGGGATCAACATTAATCAACAATTAAAGCGGCAACGAAGCCCTTTTGTTCTGTCAGTCACAAATGTCACACGTGTTACACTTTACCACCAATGGAAAGCCGCGGGTTTCACCACCCTCAGGCGGCGTAACCCTCGCCTTCTCAGGGACCTAACTCCTAACCAGGATGCAGGCGCTGCAAATGTTCTTCTCCACAGTCTGTCCCGTTCAGGGCAGTCTTGAGCAAAAACTGTATCTTTACAGCAAAAGTAAGAAAAGGATAAACACTAGTCAGAAGACCAACACAAGGATGTTAAAAGTCTTAATCCAGCCAGGATCTGGCCAAAGAAATTCCTAACATACTACTGTATTATAGTTACAGGGTGCAAACGCATTATCTGAAGGATGGTCAGTTGTAAAAGCCTCAAAGAGCCAACTGAAACGCAGATCTGCCTTTCTATGCTCTTTCGAGGTGGGACTGCCAACTGCTTTTAACAAAAAAAAAAACCCCAACAGTTTCTCAATTTTAGGTTACTCAATACCCAGCTGCAAACTACCAGAACACTCCTTGGGTCCCGGCAGAGACGACAGCTGGGGCGGGGAGGCTGAATGACTATTAGGCAGGAATCGTGTTTTACTTCTTCTTTGAAGGAGAAAGCAAAAATACCCTCAGAAATTCATCCTGCAATGCTACACAGTTCATTCACTAAACAACAGAATCCAGTGGATTCCTAGCAGTGTGACTGAAAAGTCAATCCCGAGGAAACCTCCCACAAGAAAGATTCTCCATGGAGCTGAAAAGGGGGTGGGACTAAAAACTCCATCAGCACATAATAAACCAGAGCACAGAAGCAGTGCTCAGAGCTCTCACTAGTCCCTGAGGGCACGGAGTAGGCTTCCTTCAGCTTCACACATCCTCTGCCCCTTGGACAGGGATCTGCTTTATTTAAAGGATGGCAAATAGAAAACGGATTCTGGACAACTTCCCCGCCCGCTGGAAATCCCATGCAGCAATCACACGCACCAATAGATGGCAGTAGAGAGTCTTCAGACACCAGGTCTGGGCTCAATTCTGAAAAGGAAATTCGGACTTTCGCAGATTTATGACAAGCCTGGCATTAACCAACATTTAGTACCTGCACTAAAATCTAACAGCAGGCTAAAAAACCAGCCACTGTTTATAGAAAGTAAAGAACAATGTTAGCAATACCCTTTCACCCAACAACTCAATTACAAGTCAAGCTCCTTGCTTGTATATAGAAAATACATAGCGACTCACAATCCAGCATTTTATATACTGAAGACCTAGGGCTGAAGTCCAGGGGACTGTTTTCTGAAATACGTTCCCTCCTCTAAAAGTGATTTTTACCACTCGTAAAAGTAAGAAAAGGCAAAACTAAAGTAATGGATCATGGTTCTCACAGGCTTCATTCTGGGGTTCTGACAGAAATTTATTCAGCAGGCTGAAACATAATCACATGCAATTTTGCAAATATGGGTGTTACTTATGCTTTCCCCACCCAGAGTGCCGAGGAAAGTTTGTTCTGTGATGAAGCGACGCACTATAACCCACACACTTTCTGAATGTCTGTAAGAGAAGTCCTGGATTTATGACAGCAGCCTAAACATGGAAAACACAACCATAATGAAAGAATCTGTTAGCCACTAGTGAATGTAAGAGCCATTATCCTCCCCACCCCCGGCTCCGGGGCTGGTGCTTGGTGACCCTGGAGTTCCGGTGTGTTCTCCAGATGAGAAACAGGAGTTGACAGCATCGCACACTCGGCCCAGGCTCAGAGTCTGAGAGACACACAGACGCGACAGTGCAACAGAAGCCTAAACAACAGCCCAGGAAACTTTATCAACTCAAAGGAGCCAAGAGGGAGCCATGGCACAGAACTCACTTTCCCTTCTAACAAGGCTTAGAACACCCTGAACAAACGCTGAATTTCTACCAACGTATAGGGCCGCACAAGGTAACCACAGCAGGTCAGGAAGCAGCATTTCCAAATGGTATTGCAAATCAGATCAGACGAGTGACCTCTCAAGCCAGACAGGCCGGGCGAATGGAGGCCGACTCACACCTTCCAACCCAGACACAAGCCTCTCTCATCCACACTCTTAACACCCACCCTGGGTATGTGTGTGTGGGGTGGGGGTGGGGGGCCTAAGACGCTCCTTTCCAGAATAAAAGTCGACCTCAGTTCTTCCTTGCCAGCCACCTGGGAGTCCCAGACCGACTCTGCAGGATAGAAGCCCACTGGCTCTACACCTGAAGTCAGGGGGCGCTAGGTGGTAAGGGTTACGTCTGTGGGTGGCAGCAGATGACAAGCACTCCAACGTCTGCACAACACACAGGCCCACCATAAACGTGTGTGGCTCACACGTACCCTCACAGGAGTCTAATGACAATGTCTTCTGACTAGATCGCACTTCCATCACAAAACTTCTCCAAGAGGGGAAAAGTCAGTCTGACTCACAGGAGCCTTGTCATCAAGTACGTCATCTTACATCCATTTAACAAACTCAACCTGCTGCTAATAATATGAATGACTAATCATGCCTTTCCTAAGATGTTAAACTTGTATTTGCTGAGATGCTGTAAAAGCAGCTCAAAGGGCCTTCAAAGGATTTGAGCAAAGCCAGCAGCAGAAACCCCAAGAGGCGAGATTGGGGGTACGCAGAAATCCAAACAAGCCCTTCCCTTCACTGGGTGCTGTAGATGACTAGTTATCCCCTTTCCATCTGGGACATTCAAATACCCTGACAAATTCTGATTCCCACTGAGCTCCAGGAAACAACCAGAGGAAAGTCCAACCCCTTAGGCAGGATTCAAAATAAACCCCCAAACTGTGTGCATCATCACTTCATCAACTCCAAAGGACTGAGAGACTTCCAGTTTAATTAAGCCCTTCATTAATCCTTCCTGCTCGAGCCCATTTTCCCGTCCGTAAACAGGAAACAATGAAGCCACAGGGCAGCTGCCTGCAATGCGGCTCCTCTCCTCCAAGGAAGGCCACAGGTACGCCTGCTTGCTGTCCCAGGCGCTGTCACAAGGCCTCCATGAGGGCAGGTTCCACTCATTTTCTCCACGTGGTGCTACAAAAGAGAAGGGTAGTGAACAGAAAGTAGAGAGAGGAGGGGAAGAAATGGAGTCAACCCAAAGTTTCTACATGACCCTAATAAATTGTGAAAATTGAGGGTGGGGGTTATGCTTGAGTAGAGATAATTTAACAGAAAGCAGAAACCGCCAATAGAAAAATAAAAGGAACTGTCAACAACATTTATGAGCTACAAGTTGAAAAACTGACTAACCCCTGAGATTGTCTTTTTTAACCCCCAACTCAAACCTAGCTTCCGCGGGTCCTCCCACACCAGGAATAATCAGCGTTTGTGATGCTTCCCATTAGTGGATGTGCTGTTTTCCTGTGTTCTCTCCCATTCCACTGCGCAGCCAGGAGACGAATAAGCCTCTTCAACTGACTGATGAAACACTCAGCCAAGGGAACTTCCTTTCTGCTGCTTTTCACTGTGCTACATTATCACCACAGGTGGAGCCACCTCTGGAGAGAAAGAGAATCCCCAAGACTCAGTTTACGGACATCCTTGGTGACTCAGTGGAAGAACCCGCCTGCCAATGCAGGAGACGCAAGTTCGATCCTGGGGTTCGGAAGATCCACCGGAGAAGGGCACAGCAACCCACTCCAGTATTCTTGCCTGGAGAATCCCATGGACAGAGGAGCCTGGCAGGCTACAGTTCCATGGGGTTGCAAAGAGTTGAACACAACTGAACGACTGAGCACACTTTAGGCGCAGTTTAAGGGAGGGTGCTGTGGGGATGACAGGAAGGAGGGGGTAGAGAAGAGAAAAACTGTCACATTTTCCCAAATGGTCAGAACCCGTGATGTGCTGAGGCATCATGGAAACCAACGACATCCTTCCCGTCTCTGCAACCAGATTAACTCAAAGAAACAGAAGCTACTAAAGTGCAAGCACCTCCCCCTCAACCCCCATAGCTGGCTTTAGCAAAATGCCAGGGATGTGAGCTGGACGGACCTGAATCCTGTTCATAAAGATGCGGGTGGCAGGCCGTGGGGGCCGGGGGGTACAGAGCTAATCACTTCAGAAGGAGTCTCTCCAGTTCCACCAGCCTAAACATGCTCTTTGATCAAAGAGCCATCGGTCTTCCACTGCGTCAATACAATGCCAACCACCACCCTCCCAGCCATCCATCAGCCCTGGGAAGGGCTGCAAGGCCCCGCCTCCACCAATCTGTAAATGAGCCTGTAGGAGAACATTTCCAGCCTCTCCCCTCCCACTCCAAAATACCCTCAGAGACCAGTGATAACAACCTCACAAAGACGGCCAGCAGCTGACCCTGGGAACCCACCGGGTTGCAGAAAGATGGTCAATTCACTTCCCCAGTTTAGTCCCTCATCTGTGTTCCTCCCCAGGTTTATCTTTGTCTCCTATTTCACACAATTCCAAATATCCCAAATTTTATCCAGTGCTTTCTGAAATGGATTACTTCATCTGAGATGCAGAGTACAGCAATCTAACTTCACAGAGGTTGTTGCTGTTCACTCAGTCACACAGACTCTCTATGACCCCATGGACTGCAGCAAGCCAGGCTTCCCTGTTCTTCACCATCTCCCAGAATTTGCTCAAACTCACATCCACTGGGTTGGTGATGCCATCCAACCATTTCATCCTCTGTCACCCCCTTCTCCTACTGCCTTCTATATTTCCCAGCATCAGGGTCTTTCCACAGGGATTCCCCTCACAAATTACTGTTTTCTTTTTTTATGTTACACAAGTTTAAGCACAGAAACTGTTACATGAATTAGTTCTACAGGTAGAAACAGAATGCACTGTTGGAGCTGTTGATGCCACCAGGTAAGTCAGACCCCCATGTTCCAGATTTGCAGGGAACTGGCAACGCCTTGCCTCCCACGTCTGACTCTGAAGAGTAGGCCTATGGAGCAGGGCAACAGGACAGGGCCTAGGCCACACCGGGCAGCCGGCCCCACAGTCACTCCCCTCTGGGGCAGAAACAGACCTGGGAACCAACCGCTCACCAGAAGACAGCCTTCCAGGAAGAAAGGTACAGTTTATTCCTTCCTGACCTCCCTGCTCAAAGCTAACAACTACAAAGACAACCTCACACCCCTGGGCTTCTGGGCTGATTAGCTCCACAATGAAACAATAAAACCAGCAGGTTAGACAGCAGAGGTGTGGGGAGCAGCCAGGCTCCCATGGGCCCAAGAGCTGAGTGGGGGCCCTTTAGAGCCCCCACAGCCCCAAACAGATAGGGAAAAGGTGACACTTTATGTTTTGGGGCGCCAAAACCACTGCAAATGGTGACTGCAGCCATGAAATTAAAAGACACTTGATCCTTGGAAGCAAAGTTATGACCAACCTAGATAGCATATTAAAAAGCAGAGACATTACTTTGCCAACAAAGATCCATCTAGTCAGAGCTATGGTTTTTCCAGTAGTCATGTATGGATGTGAGAGCTGAACCATTAAGAAAGCTGAGTGCTAGAGAATTGATGCTTTTGAATTGTGGTGTTGGAGAAGACTCTTGAGAGACACTTGGACTGCAAAGAAATCCAACCAGTCCATCCTAAAGGAAATCAGTCCCTAATGTTCATTGGAAAGACTGAATGAAGACTGAATGAAGATGCTGAAACTCCAATACTTTGGCTACCTGATCTGAGGACTCACTGGAAAAGACCCTGATACTGGGAAAGACTGAGGGCGGGAGAAGGGAATGACAAAGGATGAGATAGTTGGATGGCATCATCAACTCAATGGAGATGAGTTTGAGTACGCTCCGGGAGTTGGTAATGGACAAGGAGGCCTGCTGTGCTGCAGTCCATGGGGTCGCAAAGAGTCAGACACAACTGAGCGACTGAAGTGAACTGAACAGTCCCAAAGCCTGAAGGCAGACCTTTGTGGAACTTACAGAAGGAAACAGACACAGCAGGTGATGACTCTCAGAGCAGGACAGCCCTCCAGACTCATCCTTCCAGGAACCTAACTCATTTTAAGTGACTGTGAAAACAAAGTACAAATACTTGACAGGCAAAAACGTCCTGAGAAAGACACTTTGTGGCAAGGTTGGGGAGAAAAGAGATCCCTCACACACTGTCACTGGGAGAGTGAATAGGTGCACCTAACTGCAAAGATTTCCCTAGTGGCTCAGATGGTTAAGCATCTGTCTACAATGTGGGAGACCCGGTTGGGAAGTTCCCTGGAGAAGGAAATGGCAATCCACTCCAGTACTATTGCCTGGAAAATTCCATGGACAGAGGGGCCTGGTAGGCTACAGTCCATGGGGTCGCAAAAAGTCGGACACGACTGAGCCATCTTCACCATAACTTTGCAAAACAACATGGAGGTTCCTCAAAAAAGTAACAGAACTACTAGGTGATCCAGCACTTCCACTTGTGGGTACTTATCCAAAGGAAATGAAGTCACCATCTCAAAGAGATGCCTGCGACTCCATAATCACCGCAGCATTACTTACAGGACGAATGGACAAAGAACACATGTGCTACCAGTATGCGGGAATATTATTCAGCCATAAAAAAGGAAGCTCTGCCATTTGGGACAACACGGATGGTGGCCCAGGGTATCACACTAAATCAGACAGAGAAAGAGAAACACTGTGTGATCCTTACATATGGAATCTAAAAAACCAAACTCAGAGAAACAAGAGTAGATTGGCGATTTTGTGTGT
>NW_011494846.1:2255365-2264204 GCF_000754665.1 Bison bison bison | reverse complement strand
TTTGTGTGTATGTGTGTGTGGGGGGGGGGGGCAAGGTAAAAACTTCTAGTTATAAGATGAGTAAGTTCTGGTGATCTAATGTGCACCATGGTGACTATAGTTAATACTATACGGTATACCTGAAAGAGTAAATTAAATAATAAAAGTGCATTAAAAAATGAAAGTGCATGAGGCAACAAATTCACTAACCTTACTGTGGTAATCATTCCATAATATATACATACACCAAATCAGGCTGTACACCTTGAACTCTGCACAAGGTTATATGTCAATTATATCTCAATAAAGTCGGGGGGTAGGGGTGTGGGGAGAGGGAGACAAGACAGGACCCAGTGACTAACATTCAAATGTAACCTAACATCCCAGAAATTTAAAACAAACTAGCCCGAATGAAAGATTTAACTTGGTATTAAATCAAGCGTTTTTCTATTAAAACAAACCCAAATCTATTCATGGAGCTGAAAGAAAAAATTTAAGACAGACCACAAAACGTCAAAGAAACGTCCCAGATATAGAAAGCTGAGGAACCCTGTTCTATTGTTGACCGTCCACCTTCTCATGGCCCCCAGATAGACGAGGAAATAGTGGCTCAAGACAAGTATTTGGTGACCTGAACAGGATTAAGCCACTACTGAATACTCTTAGAGAACACACAACAACATTCTGTCAAAATACTTGAATTAACAGCCCATGGAATGCACATAATGGAATTTTGAGGCACTTGGATAAATGAATGGGTTCATTGCCTGTTGAGGGGCAGGGAGCGGGAAGGAGCCTCTGTTGCCATGGTGACTGTAAACCAATGCATTCCTTTCCACACTTGACAGTGGTTAAAATAAACACAGATGAGAACTGACCCTATTTGCCCTTGCAAGAATTCTGTGACATTCCCTCTCCCCAGTCATCTCCTCTGGGGAACTGCTCCACCCCACTCTCTGGCTCCACCCCACCCGCTGGCTCCACCCCACCCTCTGGCTCCACCCCACTCTCCTGCACACTTGCTTGCAGGCACCGCCGCTCCCAAAATGAAACCCACAAGCCGAAAACACAACAATATCATTTTAAAAGATAAAGCCACTGAGAAAATGGAAATGAGAACATCAGGATATAGAACTGCCTTTCACGGCAAACGTGACTAGAAGCATGGATTCTGTGCTCCAAGGGACAGCGACAGGGTTGGTTAGTGTCATCTCTCCTCCTCTGATCTAAAACACATGTTTTGTAAGACACAGAAACTGCTGGGCACACAGTGAACGGTGGAGACAGACTCATGGAGGTGTGTGTGTTTTACGGGCAGATTCCCCCGCTGGGTATAAATTAAATTAAATCCTGTGCAAGCTGGAACGTGTGGAATCAGGGTGAGAACGAGAGGTGCGCTGGCACCTCCGTGTGTACATATTCTCATCCCCACTCCACCGCTGTCGTGCACACACACATTCACACACAGGCCCTGGAAGGGCTGCGGGGCAAAGGCTTGGTAGAATCACGAGAACAGGGATGGGACGGATATCGCGCTGTCTGACTGGCAGCCAGACGCCATGCGTGAATACTAAGTAGGAAACAAAAGAATAAGTCAGTCGCAGGAACACAGGGGTGGTGGTAGTTTTGGGGCTCAGTCGTGTCCAACTCTTTGCGACCCCATGGGCTTCGAAGCCCACAGGCTCCTCTGTCTGTGGGATTTCCCAGGCAAGAATACTGGAGTGGGTTGCCATTTCCTCCTCCACGGGATCTTCCTGGCCCAGGGATCGAACCTGGATCTCCCACAATATGGGCAGATTCTTTACCATCTAAGCCACCAGGGAAGCCCATTGTCCACTTTGGTGAGTGTTTTGGTAGCAGGAAAACACTTCCACTCAGTATGCCCTCAGGTAGGGCACACATACCACATAGAAACAACTACCTAAAGTCAAACTGCACCAGACAAAAAAAAAGAAGAGGTGGGGGTGGGGAAGAGGTAGCGTGCAGCCAGCGACCTATCTATAAATAATTTCAAATAAACCGCAAGGGAAGGAACGACATCACGGTTCTGTTTCTGCACAAGGCAGATGAACAAACTGAGAAAGGAACTGTCTGGAGACATATCAAGACAAAGACCTCAAAAGCCGTCATCTCAAGCAGGCATGGCCAGAGTGCCTAAGCCCCAACTTTTTCTATAAAGGGAAAAAGAGGGCAGAAAGATGAATTCGGACCACGCTGCACCCACGGGGCTGAGTAAAGGTTTGTTCAAAGGTGAACCCAAAGCAGAAAACAAGAAGATGATCACAGCTCACCAAAGGAAAGAAAATTCCAATTCACTGAAATTCTTACCTAAAGGAGTCACACAAACTATCAAGTGGCGACCAGGGGAGAATACGGCTGAGAGATCAAGTCTTTTGGGAGCAAAGGCTGAATCTACCTAATGACAGCTAACGGCTCCCAGATTTCTGAATCGTGGGCATCACTTCTGGCCTTTCACACAGTGACTCCACAGAGAACAGTTATTTAGTATTTGGTGAAGGACAGTAATATGCCCGGAGCTTTAAACCATGGAAAGCACTTAGTTCAGCAGCTATCGGACTGATCCACCAGCCAGCAGCAGGAGAATCGCCTGTGAACTCATTAGAAATGCAAAACCTCAGACCAAAGGAATCAGAACCTGGTGGGGGAGGAGTGAGACACTCCACAAGCTGTGTTTCAACAAGTCCTGCAGGGGGTTCCCTACACACTCAGGTGGGTTACAGCCAGCCCTGTAAGGTACTGTGGTCACCACTGATCAGACAATCAAAGGGAGGCGCAGAGATTTTAGGTGGCTGTCAACAGCACAGTAGCAAGTACCTTCATTATTCCTACACTTCGGCTCTCTCCACTGCACCATGCTACAGGGGAATCCTGTCGGTGGTACTGGACACGGAGGCCCGTTTAAATGGTGAGGCAACTGGCGTCGAAGATCTACTTCCTATTTTAAATGAACAAGATCAGATTGAGTCCAAAGTGGTTTTAATTCTGGATATGTCTTCTCACTCTTTGATAAACTCTACATTCAAAGGTGGCACCATCAATGCGCGCTGCTCCCAGCGGGCTTGGCCTGCCTCCTTAGCCAGGCGTGCCTGGGAACAGGCTCCTGACTGCTTTTATTTGCTAAGAGAAGTGTGTCCCTTCCCTCTGGCATGTGTGGCTACTGGCTCAAGGGGCTTTCAACGAAAGCAGTTTCTAGGTTCCTAGATTAAGGATCAACAATGGAGACAGAACCTCTCTGGGAAACCCATGGGTGTCACTCTCCAAACTGATATCTCTAAGTCCCTTCATTTCTCACATTGCTTCAGTGAAGAAGAAAATTATACTGGCCGTTTTCCCGTTTTCAATACCTCCTTTGTGTACAAATTTCATTGTTTTAAGTATGAATTTTAAAGTATCTGTCTGGGCAAACACAGCAGAGTGATGAAGATGGGCAAGAGCAAGTATCTATTCTCAAACTGCCGACCTACTGAAGTGTGTCCTGCTCATCTGAGAGGCTTCCCCAATGGCTCAACAGGTAAAGAATTCACCTGCAATGCAGGTGGGTTCGATCCCTGGGTCAGGAAGATTCCCTGGAGGAGGAAATGGCAATCCACTCCAGTATTCTTCCCTGAAAAATCCCATGGACAGAGAAGCCTGGCAGGCTATAGTCCCTGGGGTTGCAAGGAGTGGGACATGACTGAGCTCTGAGCATGCATGCCCATCTGAGGCTTGAGCAAAGAAGCCTGACAACATGGGAAAGCACTTGTCTGCCCACAGGTAGTAGGCGTAGGGGCGGCGGCAGAGATGGAAAGGGCCCCAGAGAAGGCAGGTGTGAGCACGCCTTCCCCGTGCTCGCTGGCGTCACTTGCCACGACCTTCAGAACACAGAGGCCTCCAGCACCGAGAGAAAGCTGCATGGCCTCACCCTCCTCTCGCTTCAACAACAGCCAGAACTCAGGGCAGGAGGGTACGTTTCAGGAGACACAGAGAATCCGGCTGTGCAGACAAGATCAATGGACATTTTGAGTCGCTTCTAAATCAACGCAAGCATTACTAGACATTCTCACCGTGAGGATTCCCAGTGCCTAGCCCTTCCTAAGCCTTAGATTTTTCATCTACAGCCCAGGATGATCTGACATTCAGATGGTCCAGAAGGGCTCTATTTACCCCGCCTTGTTCCATGAGACTGGACGGCAGGAGGCCTGAGAAATGAAGAATCAGGGGAGATGATACAGCCAAAGAGCTCCAACCCCTCCAAAGGGGAATAACTACAAGCTCCAGAAAGGCCAAGTGCCAGTCCGCATTACACAATGGCATTTGCCAGAAGAGCAAGCCGACTACAGTGCAAACGGTCTGCAGGCTGTCACGATGGATGCCAGTGTGGTTCTTGGGGGCAGAGGAACAGGGTGAACAAATTTGCAATTATATTCTAGAGAAAGAAGGACTGAAAACAGCATACATTTAAAAACTGCTAGATTCCCATCATGCACCGTTCCAGGATAACAGGGGGAAAAACAACGTGTGAGTTAATGAATACAGCATACGGTAATCATAAAGTACCCCCCTCCCCACAAAACTGGCCTGAATTGTGCCCATGGTTACTTGAAGCACCCTCTACAGACCATTCCTTTCCCAAGAGGCTACAGCAGCCACGGTGGGCTCTGGCTCGGAAAGAAGGCCCAGGAATCCTGTCACTGGCAGATAAGCAGGCAATGACAAAAATGGCCTTCCCACGAGATAACCACCAATAACCTCTAAATGGGTTTACAGCAGAGAACATCAGAGCCAATGCCTGCTTCATGTTATTTTTTAGTTATATTATCAGAGAACAATTTACTTGACTCAGTAAAGCAGCTGCCTATTATACTGTTATATACTCCACAAAGAATATGCTATGGAAAAGTACTTCCTGTGAAAGAAGCAACATCTCAAAAAGTTCTCCATTCGTCTCCAGATGTGTCTGAAACCAATTATGAGCAACAGGACAAAGATTCACTTTTAAGACCTGGCTCTTGCTTTCCTTTGGTTTTCAGTCTCTCTACATTTTATAAATGGTAAACACCAGGAATTAACATTAATGCCAACTCCATGTAATTGAAGCTTTCTATAAAGTGATTATATGCACTATTCAACCTTTACAGAGTAAATTTTCTTCAAAAACTCCACTTCAAGAACACAGACAGACACAAAGTTAAGTCTTCGACCTCTGGGAAAGCCAAGACTGGAGAGGATAACAGGGTAAGGAAAAGCCAAGGATATTTATCACCATCACTGAGAGAATGTTTGCCATCATGGAATTCGACGATCCAGTGAAGTACCTTAAAATACTAAAGATGCTAGGAAACAGAAGGCAACACTGACTAGAGCCACAGGGCCTTCAGACAGGACGGCACTTTTGCCCCTTCACTTGGCATCACCAAGTAACAGCGGCTGGCATAATGCAGTCACCAAAATACTGCAGTAATCTGAGAACCTGCCATGAAAGCAGAAGTTAAGGCACTTGCTTATATCCTCATCAGAGGTCACAAGAGAGGCCCCGAGGAGTCATTTTTACAAGTTACAGTTCAGTTTCTGTATAGATGGGTGTAGAATTTTGGACCCAAGAGATGTTACGGAACCAGAGGAGCAACAAGAAGGGATGAGAAACGAGTTGGGAGGGGACAGAATAGTCTTCTATACCCACAAACCAGTGTCGTGTGCTCTAGTCTTTCCCAACCCCGTAAAACAAATACACATGGGCAACACTTCAGACACACAAGTACACACACCTACCTTCCAATACGCCGAGAGGACATGAAAGATCTGGATAATCCAAAGAGGAAAATACGCTCCCCGAACAGAACGATTCCTTTAGGAAGATTCCCTTTCCATACACTCTATTTGGCTACTCTTAAGAATGTGTTTACCTTCGCAAAAACAGACAAACATACCAGACACTCCGCCAGCCACTGGGGATACAGAGGACACAGAGATAAACAAGGACGGCCCACCCGTCAGGGAGCTGGGGGCCAAACCCTGTGAAAGCCACCTGAACGTCAAGTGAGCGCAGGAAGACGTCAGTGATCCCCCAGTGCCCACCCCGACCCCACCCAAACACCACCTTGGACGGACACTGCTGAGCCCACACTCATCCTCCGGGATGGGCTCTGAGCTAGTGGGAGAAGCTCTCAGGTCATTTGAGGAGGCTTACACTCTGGAAAGATTCTGTTTCCAGATCAACGCAACTGAGCCTAATTTCTTGCCCTGTATTAACCTAATTCCAGGGAGTAAAGCCCCATCTATTATTATGATCTCTTCTTTTAATTTCTGAATTTCTCATAGCAGAAACAAACCAAAAGTTTGCTGCTGACAAGTCACTGAAACTGCTGTCTTCCCTCCTTGGTCTGTATTTGAGAATCCCTCCAGCCAAGCATCCCTCTACCCAGTCGATTTCACTCTCCAAATGAAGGGAAGGGAAGGAAGGAGGGGAAGCGTAGGGTGGGGGTGACAAGAACAGGCTATTCTCATCTCAGTCGCAACAATGTGCACTGCTTTTAACTGAGCTCCTAAGCAGCCAAGTAAGGTGCCGACATCAAGGAACGTTCTGCATAAAAAGCCGTGTCTGACAACCCCTGCACAAGCACTCACGTGTGAACCACAAGTGACACTAATGGCTGTCACCCCCTTTGCAAAGGAGGCGGCTCCAAACCCAGCACCTATTGCCTCTCATGTGAGACGCCTGGAAGCAGCGTCTCCGTGCTTGCTCTCAATTTCATCAAGGACGACTTATGAACGGATAGGACGTTTCTGGGAGGGTCAGATATCACTGAAAAGATCAGGGGCATGTTTATATTTGCCCTTTGGGGGTAATAAAAGGCAAGGAGGACAAAAGCACGTGACAGAGATATTCCTATTGAAAATAGGTGGAAGAGCGTCCCTAGAAGAGGAAGGAAGGAAACTGGTACCCAGTTTCCATGGCAACCACAAAGCATGCTAAACCAGCATTTGCATGGGAGGTGGAAGTGATATCCGAGCAGTCAGATCTCTGAGGAAATGGCCACAGCCAAAATAAAACTGCCTCAAATGAAGTTCTACCATTTTTCTTAAAACAAATAAATGCGGCAGAAACCTGTGTGCTTACCAGGAACCTCAAGAAAATTCTGGGAGCAGCGGCCCCTTCCCACAAGTACCTAATGATCTGTCCTGGGCAACAACTAATGACCAATTAAATCAAAGGGGTCTTGTCCATCTCTAACCCTGCAGAGGACACACACGCTCTGGGGCAGCCTCTGTGCTCCCACTCCTTCCTTGACACTGAAGCCCACGTGAATTGACCTCTTAGGAGAGAGGAACGCGCTCATGCACAAGAACTAAGCATCTACAAAGACGCCTCTACACTGAATGCCTCTCTAGCAGGAAAAATAATGAGTTAAGGAAAGAGGGGTCCAGTTTCACAAATGAAAAAGCTTAATACACAGCTCCAGGAAGGTAGTTAGCATTTGCATGTGTGCTAAGTCATGTCTGACTCTTTTTGTGACCCCATGGATGGTAGCCCTCCAGGCTCCTCTGTTCATGGGATTTTCTACGCAAGGATACTGGAGTGGGTCGCCACTCATGTCTCCCCAGGAAGGTAAGAATTAACAATAAATTTGAAAATAAACTGCACCCTGCCAGAAAGCTGTACCTCTCCCTGCTTTACATTTCCACACTGTGTTACTTACTCCAAATGCAAAATGCTACCCCACCCCAAATTACCCAGGTCAGAAATATGGTGCTTTAACATACGCTTTAAAGTGGAAATTCCATCATCACTTTAAAAGAAAGGATGGAGCCAACACAAATGTATTCTGCTGCTACTGCTGCTAAGTCGCTTCAGTCGTGTCCGACTCTGTGCGACCCCAGAGACGGCAGCCCACCAGGCTTCCCTGTCCCTGGGATTCTCCAGGCAAGAACACTGGAGTGGGTAAATTTATTCTAATAGTCTCCAGTCTAATCGAAACCAGAAAAAACAGCAGTATCTTTCAGAATCCTCCAACTCCCTTTCTGATCAGCCAAGACCCTCTTAGGTTTAAGTAAATTCTTCCTTTGGTTCAAAACAAGAAAGCGATTGCCATTGGGGTTTGTTTTGAATTTACCAGGGCTTCCCCGATGGCTCAGTGGTAAAGAACCTGCCTGCAACACAGGAGACCTGGGTTCCACGTGTGGGTTGGCAAGATGCCCTGGAGGGGGTGAGGACAGCGAGGCCATGGGCTCCCTCCGCTCATCGAGAGAAGACAACGCTGTCATTCAACCTGCACCCAGCTAACGTGCGTTCCCCGTCTCTCAGCACATCCTGGCGTAGAGGGATGAGGAGACCAGAGCTAAAGCTCAGCAGGCGCCCACCTACATTACCATGATACATCACCGTGTTTAATTCAAAGAACCACCTGAGTTGTTGCAAGGGCAAGGATGCCTCCCTAGGCTGGTCCAAGGCAAAGCCCACCCACCCTCAGCCCACTGCCATCCTCTCTGTGGGCCTGGGAAAGGCGGGGTGGGGTGTGGAGTGCACCCCACTCTTAGTACAGGTGACTGCTCAGATCTACTACGACAGTGGCAATCCTGAGGCATCTGTAAGACAGAAAAACTGGACTGGGGCCTGTTTTTCACAACCACAGGGGCCCCTTCAAAATACCAACTAACCTCTTCTCTCAAACGTGTTGGTATAGAAACCTTAGGAAGTGTTAGCACAGAAGAGTTAGTAAATACATCCTGCCCCCTCCAGCCCTCTGGTCAATGTCAGGCCCTCCAGAAGCAGCCTGCTACAGAGCACAGAGACCCCAGGAGGCCTCAGGGCTCAGCCTCGCCCTGCTCCGCAGGTCTATTCCGCCAGCATGCAGCCCTCCAC
>NW_011494846.1:2243998-2255265 GCF_000754665.1 Bison bison bison | reverse complement strand
CCTCCACCCAGAGTGCTTGGCGCGGGATGGACGCCCCGCCACCACATCAGCTGGGGGTTGACTGCCCTCGGGGCACTGGGACTGTCTCTCCCTGTGATCTCGACCAAGAAGGTGGCTCCAGACACCCTCTGCCTGGAAGTTACAGGGCTGCCCCCAAGGTCCATCTACAGCCCAGAAGAGTGAAGAGTCTACAGAAGGAAAAACTAAGTGCTTGTGTCGCCTGGCTGTAGGTGGCCCACTCCCCTGGACACCCCGTGGTGGCCCACAGACGTCATGTCTTCCACAGCGCTCCACACGCTGCGTTTGAAATGGTCTGCTGCTTCTCTCCGGAGTGGAGATTTCCTCAGCAGAAATTAAGGCTGAATCTACCATCTCTGAGATCCACCTGGGACTTGGCAACAACTGGAACCTTGAAGAAATGAGTGCTTCTGGCCCCTGCTTCCCTGAGATTCCCACTCCTCTGACGGTTAAAAAGGCATCACTTTGCCCAGCCCTCAGAATCCTTCCCTGGTGGCTCAGACGGTAAAAAATCTGCCTGCAATGCTGGAGACCTGGGTTCAGTCCCTGCGTCGGGAAGGTCCCTGCAGAAGCAAACGGCAACCCACTCCAGTATTCTTGCCTGGAGAATCCCATGGACAAAAGCGCCTGGCGGGCTACAGCCCACAGGGTCTCAAAGAGTCAGACACAACTGAGTGACTAACTCACACAGCATCCTCCGGCCTCTCCAAGTATTTTGAAAGCAAAGCTCGTCTACCTCTCTTCAGCAGCAGCAGTCCAAGCGGGCTCTTTACTACTCCCCTCAAGGTATAGAAACCATCGACTGGATCCTGAAATAACCTGGGAGCTTCACCTCTTAGCAGAGCACACCCGAGCCCTTCGCTGTGCCTTGGTTTTCTCATTCATAACATGGGAGTGAGGGTCAAAGACCCATCAAAAGGAACTGCTGTGAGAATCAAATGGACTAATACATGGAAACAATTTAGAGTATTTAGAATAGTGGCCAGCACACTGTAAGTGCCACATAAATACCTGTCACTGCTGCCCTGCTAAGAGCCAATTCTTTTGGAAGACCGTCTCTCCCATGGAGAGTTAAGAAGAAAAATTGGGGTAAGCAACAGAAAGGTTCTCCAAGGGGACTGAGATGCCAGTCTATTCTAAAAAATTCTTCTCCCTATTTCGAATCAAAGGTCTAGTTAAAAGATCATGTCAGAAAAAAAACACGTCTCACCTTAAACCATCTAAAACTGAGAGGATCAATTAGTGATGTCTCCCACCCAGCTGGCACTTGATAAGATCAAGAGGTGTCACTTGCCATCAGGCATGCATACACAACAGTTCCACATATGTACGTGCTATCCAGGGACTCTGCATCACTCCAGGAGTTTAGAAAATCTCACAGACACCAAGGCCTTAGGAGGCTGCCTTCCGGTCCTGGGGATGGTGGCCTCGTGGAATGTGAGAGCCCTGGTGCTGGAATACACCTAGAACAGTGCTGGGCCAGGGGTGAAGTCAGGAGTCGGGGTCAGAAGGCTAAAGCCACGTGTCCACAGGGCCAGAAAGGGGAAAACAGAGAGAAGTGGCAGAAAGGTTCTCCCAGGAGAGGATAGGCTGGAGAAACCAGGTAGGAGGCTCCCTGCATCTGAGGACAGGGAGCCCAGAAAAGGACGGCAGCACCACGCCGTGCAAACATAGCTGCCAGGAGCCCTGGGACACTCTCCTCCACTCCCAACTTCCCAGGCCTCCCAACCATGGCCCTAAGAAAACCAGGCCAATGAGAGTCAGCTGGGGATCAGAAATGACACCCTTCCTCCAGCTCCTGCCTCCCCCTTCTCCGACCAAGGAGAACACACAGAGGGGCTCAGGCCCAGGGGGCAGTAAAGCACACAGGGCACCCTCAGCCCTGCTTATCTTGGTCTGGGTGCTAAGACTGTGCTTTTACTAGAAGCACAGGGTATAGGGTGCAAAGAAAACATTCCAAAGGGAACCTGCAACCCACCCTGCCAGTTAGGCCAAACAAATCCATGTACGTTCCACAGAAGGGTCCTGGAAAACACAAGGCCAAGATTGCTCAGTCACCAAGGAACCTCAGTCCCCACCCAGTTTCAGATTCCTCCAAGCTCCACCTGCTGCCTCCTCCAACAACTGTGCTCCACCCCACCTCCCCAGCCACCCAGATCCTCCTGCTGATCTGGGCTGCATCTCCATAAAGTGTGTGGCGAGGGACTTCCCTGATAGCTCTCTTTGGCAGCACATATACTAAAATTGGAACGATACAGAGAAGATTAGCATGGCCCCTGTGCAAAGATAACATGCAAATCTGTGAAGCGTTCCATGTTTTTTGGCCTCCCCTTGTGGCTCCGCTGGTAAAGAATCCACCTGCAGTGCGGGAGACCTGGGTTCAATCCCTGAGTTGGGAAGATCCGCTGAAGAAGAGAACAGCTACCCACTGCAGGATTCTGGCCTGGAGAATTTCACGGACTGTACACACTTGTTTTGGACACTAGTCATGTGCATAGTCAAGAGGGCCTAACGTGGGACAAGCAACACACGGGTGGACTCCACAAGACGCGTCATTAAATGAGAAAAGGGTCTGCTTCTTGTAAACCAAAGCAATGTAAAAGATTGTTCTGAAACCCCCAAATCACACCACACAGGTAACAATCTGCCAGTTAAAATTCAAGAGAGGAAGAGGCAACAGGAAATCCCATAAACCTCCATAAATGATGTCATGTGCAAAACCAGGCAGACATTATATTGATTATTAAAATAGATTCCACGGTTCCTCAGACACCAGGGCCAGGCCCCATGTCACCAAGGAGGACACAGGACAGTACTCCTGAACAGCCTGCCAGTATCCTGAGTGGGATCGGAGAGGTCTGAAGAAAGCCTGGGGATGCTCCTACAGGGAAGAATGAACCTAATCATGATGGGGTGGGGGCGGCGGACGCGCAGCGTTGACAGCACATGCCATCCTGCAGTGGACAGTGAGAACCCTGGCTCCTGCAGCTCTCCACCATTCAATTGGAGTCACCAAACTTCAGGTTCTCCTTGGTGGCCACTTAATCAGGGTATGCAGAGCTGAGAGATACAATCTCCCCTCCAAGCTTGAACAGCAGGAAAAGAGAAGGAATGCCCTGAGCAGGCACCACCCCCTTTGCCTCTGAAACCCAACAACCAGGTGAAAAGCATAACCTTCAGAGGGATGGAGGAAGGGCCCACTATCATCACAAAGTCATCATGGATTTATCCGGAACAGTCACTTGAAACAGAAGCCAGTTAGGGCCTCAGATGAATTTCTACTACCAACATGCTCTGGATGGAGTGAGATTTTCTATTTATAAGTCAACTGCTTCTTTATTTTGAAATCTTCCCTTTGATTGTATCAGGGCCTACTTATGCAATTCACTTTTTTTCTTTTTTGATGACTAATTAAACATAAGGTTGTGACTGTGACTAAGACAAAGTGCAAACATGGTAGTTACACTTCCTGTGCTGTTTCTCTCAGTCAACATTCAGAGAACAGATAGGAACTCCTGCTTCTGGCTAAGACAGAGCGACAGGGACAGGAATCCACTCCCCCCGCCCCCCCGGCCTGAAGAAGTGAAAATCCACACGAGACAATGGGCATCACACAACAAAACCCTATGGTTCCTGAGACACAAAAGACTGCCCAGAGACAATTTTCAGGCCAGAGCACATGGAGAGGAATGCAAGATGAATCCAGAGGAATCCCTGAGTTGGGGAGAAGGAACTGAGACTTCGGGGAGGAACAAAATGTACAGGGTGGAGCACTGAAGAAGCCAAAGCCAGACAGGAAACTCTGGAACCTGCCGAGGAACCTCCTCAAGCACTTGCTGAGGACTAGTGAAAACGCGTGTGCGGGAAGTACCCAAGGAAAAGTACCACGAGAAAGGACCACGGGGAGCACTCTCCAAACCCCACACAGGGCTGAGAACCATGCTTTGCCAGAATGGTACACCTAACACAGGTTCTCCCTGAGCAGTTGGGAAAACTTATCCCTATGCCAAATACTGCTCTCTGGCCCTACCTAACAAAGCATAAAAGGCTCAGTTTCCTGGTAACCTAATCATACCCTACAGCAATGCTTGAGAAGAGTCAGAGACACACTAACATACCCAGAACCCAAAAGAAGAAAACTCATGATGCCTGGCATCCAACAAGGAGCCACTGGGCAAACAAAACAGCAGGAGGACATGACCTGCATTGAGTGGAGGGACATCAATTAAGCCAAACTGACCCCTAAGTGACACAGATGACAGATTAGCAGACAAAGACACTAATAACATCTATTATAACTCCATTTCCTATGTTTCAAGAAGGTAGAGAAAAGATTAAGCTATATCAGGAGAGACAATAAAGACAATTAAAAAGACAACAATGTCTGTGGTGATAAATACACATCTGCAGATTTTAGACCAAAATTATCTAAAATGAAATACACAGAGAAAAAAAGACTGGGATAAAATGAACAGAGCACCCATGAGCTGTGAAAACAACCTGGAGTGCCTGGATACACGTGCACCCGAGGTCCCAGCCAGGGAACACGTGTGCAAACTGTAGCTACTAGAATCTTCTCTAAAACTGATGACGTCTACAGAACTGAGAAGCTCCATGAACCTCAAACACAAGAATCAAAGAAAACTACATGAAGGCATACTGTGTGATGGTGTGCATGTTCAGTCATGTCTGACTCTTTGTAACCCCATGGACTGTAACCCACCAGGCTCCTCTGTCCATGGGATTTTCCAGGCAAGAATACTGGAGTGGGTTGCCATTTCCTTCTCCAATTACATGATAGACTAAAATAAACAAACAAACAAAAAACCTTTAGAAGTGGGTTTCTTGCTGGACACTCACTACAAGCCAGGAGATGGTGGAGCTGTACCTTCAACAAATTCCACACGGGAGGGGAGGAGGAGGAGGAACTATTGACCTACAATTTTATACCCAGCAAAAATACCTTCCAAAAATGAATGAGAATTTCTTACAACTGCATGCGATTCTACAACCCCCGTAAAAAGATTTTTAAAAAGTGAGGGTGAAAGAAAGACCATATCAGATATTAAAAAAACCTGAAAGATTCATCCCACACCAGCAGAAATTAGAAATGTTAAAGCCCTACAACCAGAACCCAACGGAAAATGATAACAAAAAGCCATTTAGGTCAACAGGAAGGGAAGAGGAGCACCAGAAATGAGGACTGTGCGGGTGAACTGTGCAGGCAAGCAGGCTAGACCCAGCTCCATTTACATCATTCACATTTAGTTAAATCTACAGATTATTGTCTGTGGCTATTAAAGGTGCCACGTAATATTCAGTTCCTCAATGCTGCCCCTTTTCTACTTCCTGTAAATAGAAAATATGTTTCAGTCAAAGGTCTGAATTCAACAGTGCATTTGACATTAACTATACTACTAGTGCATTCTGTTCAACAAACATGTAAAAACTATCGAGGCTTTGAAAATTCTAATTCTTATGGACGGTCACATTGAGTAACTCCTATTTCCAACACTGAGTGCTGCCAAGCAAGTATTCTATGCATTTGGGTCTATCTTCTTTCTAAACTTGGAGGTAGCAAAGTATTTTATGTTAACACAGTAACTCAGAACAGAAATAAGGAAAACTTAAATTTGACAATTCAGCTATAAAAGGAAGACCCAATAAAAGCCTAGGAGAATTCTCATCATCCTGAACATATATTCATCTCCAAAACTTAAACATCACCACGTCTTCAACCTTAAAATAATGTTCCACATTCAAAATCCAATCTCCTAGAGCAGGGCTGTCTTTGAACTCCGTAACTCTTGCACTACCAAAGGCCTAAATAACTAAAATACAGCAGCTCTTTAACAAAAAGAAAACATTTCTGTCCCTGCAGAGGCATGGTCCACACTTTTTTCAAAAAAAACTACATAAGACTCTTACATACTTGGCTTTTTGAAGTGTGTCAGGGCATCTTAGTATTAAGTACTATTAAAAATAGGAACCACCCCCAAGGGCTGTCTGGTCTATTCACATGTGACTTACATGTGAATAGACCAGACAGCACCTTCACAAACTATAGCCTGGCCCCCTCATGCCTACTCTATGTAGGCAAATACCTGGTCACACCAAGCTTTGCAGAAGAAATTCCCACTCTACCATTACAGTCCTTCCTGTGACTCAGTAACTTCAAAATAAAAAAAAAAAAAGAGGGACACACGCCTACACTTTTCCATCAACCCACAGATGGTGGTGATGGTGGCACCAGGGAGAAAAGACATGAATCACAATTTGCATAAGTCAAACTCTATCTCTAAACAAATCTGAGAAGTCTTCAATGAGTCTGCATGTCCCCATACAGCAATTCATGTGTCATAGATGCTGATGACAGCTAGCACTGTATCTCATACACAGTCCTGATTATATACCTGGGAGCTTTTCATGAATCAACTTGTTCAGGACACAAAATCCATCATGAAGTGGTTACCATCGTCACAGGTATCTCACAAATGAGGAAACCAAGGCCCAGTGACATTGCAGACCTGCCCAAGAGCACATAACAAAGAGATGACAGAACCAGAAGAAGTCACGTGGTGTGGCTCCTGTGCATACTCTTAGACACTGAGCCACATACAAGGTTCCCATGACACGTCCCTGAAACAATCATGTAGAGGTACACCTTTCCACCACACAGACAACCCCTATCCTGATCATAAGCACTATTCCAAGTTTCTCACAGTCCATCCACACCTGACTGGCAAAATCTGTCCATTCTGGTTTCTAAAAGATATTCAGATACTTCTTCCAGGAAACACAAATGATATGATGATCAAGTGTAATGGGAGAAGCCATTTAAGGTGGCAGAGGTAAGGAGCCAGGTATGGCCACCAACAAATTCAAAAGGGGTTGATTAAATGCTGTAAGTCTCTCTAATGTTTCCATTCTAAACAGTAAGAACTAATTACAGTGTATCATTTTTAAACATAATTTATCAAACTCACCTACCATAATGATCAAAATAAACAGAAAACCAACACCCAGGAACCCCCCAGTGCCAAGTCCTCCAGACCTTCAACAGCTGGGCTGCTCTGCCCATCCGACAGGCAGAGACCTTCTAGAGAGGCTGGCTTTTCCTTTCATAAAGAGGAATTTCAGATGATGACCTTTTAATAACTAAGAGATTCCTTTTATTTTTGCCTCAATACAGGAAAATAAGTCCTTTGGAACTCTACTGCTTTCTATGTGCCAAAAAACCCCCAACTTAAGTAAATCCAACAGCAGCAACTACACAGGAGCAAACATAGCTGAAGGGGCTTCCAGTAGAAAAATAACAGTGCAGACACGTGAGATGTTTTGACTAAAGACTTAAGAAACGTGCTACAAGCATCAATCAGAAAACGGAATTGCTTCAACTTGCAGGCTGGAAATTTAGGGCAAGGTCTAAACTGAGGCTGGCAATAGTCTACACTTAAGATTTCCATTTTTCTTAAAGTCAAACACATAAATTCCCTTTCTTTCCCCTGCTCTAACCAAGACAAAAGGCATTATTAACTGGTGACCCTAAAAACATGTACCTAAAAAGAGCAATTAATTGTAACAAAAAATGCAAGCATTCTTATCATTCTGAAGAGAGAGGTAACGCTTTTTCCAAAACAAATACGTAAACCACGACTCTGGAATTTTAGGACTCAAGTGTTCTCCTCCAGAAAGTCTAAATGTCAATGGAGAATACAAGTGGTCCATCACAGAACATGTTCTCTGCATGCGTATTTTTGGGTATTTTAGACATGAGGTAAAAAGCAGAATCTAGTCAACAATCTGCCCGATGCTTGAAGCAACATTTCAAAATTACCGTTTAGGTAGTTACTCTGGGCTTGGGATCAGCAGACACAACATCACTTCTTTAAAAAGGTATATTATGTGTAAGAAGGTTGGCACTGAAGTCTGACAGTAATTGACAAAGCTCCAGGAACTTGGATTCCAGTTCCTATGATCTGCCTGACAAGGCAGGGCATGTATCATATAGTTTACACTGAATGTTCATGCTAAATACCAACAAGCAATCAAGAGAGCTCTTTGAAAGCCCAGAAGTAGTAAAAGTCATTTTTTATTTGCTGTGTGCCCTGCAACACCACAGGGCATTTATGCCCTAACTACACTGTCCCTTTGTAAACAACACAGCTCCCTTCTGCCAGGCAGGCCACGCCACACCAGCTCTGAATGTAGCTTAACCTGTCAAACCTGAATCTATACTATATCCCTGGGTAGATTTCACTAGTAGAGTGTGATCCTAACTTCCCAAAATGCTGTCACGAATCCTTAATTCAGTAAAACAAGGTACTCAGCACGCTAATAATTAAACAGATTAGCAATGGGTTAAGTTTTCCCTAAGTTCCCGGAACAAAGTTTCTCTTTTCTGGTGCCCTGGAGAATTAAAGCTAATTGACTGATTTGCACACAGCTGCCACACAGCACTACAGTCCCGTGCAAAGAGGAAGCCGGCAGCACTACCATCTGAGAAAGGCACCCGGAGCCAGGGACAAAGGGCTCCCCGCCCCCACCCCAAGAGAATGAAGCTTGATGACCAATACCCTCTTGCTGACCAATCCCAGCAGAAGTGAAGGTGATGGCCAGCCACAAAGCTCAAGTACTGGTCACTGTTACTTCCAACCACCATCACAGAATTCTGTTCTCCAAACACAGATGAAGATGATGCTAGCTACACAACGGTCCCCCCGGCCCCACCCATGTTTGGAAACATGGATAGGATTATTACACACTCCAATATGTTTACGAATGTGATTTAAAAAAAAACAAAAACATATCCTTTAACCCCCTGCTCTTGTGATGATGCACTTTTCAAATTGGGGCAGAGTCTGTCACAGAGCATCTGAAACATAAAAGGCTTCCACTGAGACACTCAGCCAAATGTCTTTAAAAAGAGTAGCATACAAGGTCCAGTACACTGGCAGAGACAGTTCTTACACATGCTTGCTAACTGTACTAAAAACAAATCCAAGGACACCTTCTAAGATGCAGTGCTGAGGAGCAAGAGATAAAGGTGGTAGAAATTAATACAGACTCTATCCCATGAGTTTTCTAAAGGAAGACACTGCACGACAGGAAAACAAAGGCTTGCAGCTAATGGCTCTCCAATTTCAGATCCAAAGTGCAGATCTATTACAGATTTTTAAGTATCCACACATGGCTACCCTCGTCCTTTCCTGAATTTGCTGCCAAATTCAGTTCTTCATTAGACACACACGTCAAGATGGTTTCTGAAAAGTAACTATAACTCTGTATACAGAAAGGGTACACAAAGAAGTCCAGACCGGGGGTTATTTTCCTCCCCTTTTCCCATCCTCTCCAACAAACAGATTCTAAGAACAAGTAATTAATCTTGTCATCCAGGATAACACTGAGTATGAGAACGGAAATGGAATGAAATGAAATATAAATTCTAAATGGGGGCAGGGGGGGAATCACATCGTACATGAGACACGAAATAAGGCAGATAACTAAAAAAGGATTTTTAAACACTCAATTAAAAGTGTTATTACATAACGTCACTATCATTGTCTGACCATGAAGCCACAGCTCTTGTCAAACTACCATAGCGAACTTCCTGATCAAGCTATCTTAAGCTTATTTAGGAAAGTCACTAAAAAACAACAAAAAAAATTAAAAACCTGCCGGTAAATTAATTCTATGAACCGATTTCACACCTACTTATTTGGTTAACACCAAATGGATTTTGCTTTCCTGACAAGGGGGAAATTTTTTTTTAGAAACACCACATTTAAATCTTCACATTCACACCTCTGCAGTAGTGGCAAAATACCATCTAATATACTCAAGATGACAACCAATGAGAACCAATTAAAATGAACAGCAAAGGCAGGAATTACAAACTGGCAACTCTCTGGCCAATTTTTACAGCAGGAACTTGTTTTGTTTGGCTCATACCATTTTTTGTGTGTTTTACTCATCTTTTCTGATAATTAGTGGACAATGTTTAGAAACCAGGGTATTTGATACAAAAATCCAGAATTCTGGCTCCTCTGCGAAAAAAATCAGGAGATTGGGTGAGTGGGCCCAAGTTTGTTCCCACTTAAACTGGCACCTAGTTTGAAGTCCCTGGTTTAAGGCACGAATATGTTCAGCCTTGGGTACTAACCTTTTCCTCGACGGCCCTTCTTCAAAATCTGAAGAACTAACATCGTTGCTAGTCGAGGACACTTGGGATGCATCGTCCTTCTCATTCTCTGACTGTTCTGATGCTGGTCCTAATCCCTTAGACTGGCCATTACCAAGGAGCCCTACAGGTGAAAAAAGGGGACAAACACTTAAATACATGACACAAGGAAGCAGCACTTTACCACAGTTTAACCCTACACAGTGGCCGATGAGGGCAGACAAGAAACTCGACAGGAGAGAACCGGGAGGTGTGGATCCCCTGAGAGGGGAAGGGAGAAGCTCCACCTCATCCTACTTTTGACCTTACACAGGACTGGAATGCCTGCCAAAGAAATAACGCCAACAGTAAGCAATTCAAGCAGAAATGTGTTATCGTAATAATATACTACAGGGTTCTTTCTAAAGTACTTCAACTGGGCTTCCCAGGTGGCGCTAGTGGTAAAGAACCCGCCTGCCAAGGCAGGAGACATACGTACATCAGCATCTTTCAGGACTGGGGAAAGAAAAGTACTTCACATATTACCAATTCAAACTAGTCATCCTTCCAGGACCACATATTTACTCCAGAAAACACTAAACTCTTTTTGGGACTGCCTTCAGGAAACAGTAACTACACCCAAGAAAAAGCATCAACCGTTGCTTTGTAGCCGTCTATCGGTTCTTAACGAGAAATCTGACCGAGAAATCTGACTGGACAACTTTCTCTTCATAGCAGTCCTTCCCATCAGAGTCGCCATGTTTGAATCTGACCGTCTCAAAGGACAAAGATTCTCCACGACAGCATAAGTGGTGCCATGCTGAAGAGGGGGTCTCAGGGCCCCAGGGTGTGCTTCTAGTAACCCGAGCTGGAGAAGGGCCTGCGCCAAGTGGTGTGGAGTCGCTTAGCAGCCGGGTCACACTAATGGGGAACAGCTGAATAAAAGCCTGCTCCCTCCAGAGCTCAGACATCCTTCCATCCAATCCAGGGTTCTGGACACAATTTAGTTTCTACCAATGGGAGGCTTGTACCCGCCCAAGTGTCCACAGCCACTGGCCCCAGGTTCACTGCCTAGTCACCAGCCTCTGGG
>NW_011494846.1:2235594-2243898 GCF_000754665.1 Bison bison bison | reverse complement strand
GTCCCCTGCCTAGCCCCCAGCCTCTGGGCATCAGCAGAAGCGCTGACACAGGGCCTCATTCTCACAGCCACAGGGTGGGCTTTTATATAAAGCCAAAAGGGCAGGAGCCTTTTGTTCTCCCAACACTTTCAGCAAGTTTGTAAGCATTATGTCCCTGTATTAAATCCCTTTTTAGCTGAAGCATTTAAAGAGTGGTTCCTATTAGTCGCCATAAACACTATATCCACACACTGAGTCGGATTTTCAGGCAGAAAGCAGTATACTGCAACAAACCTGGGACCTGGCCTGCTTATGCATCTCCCCAGTTATCTGTTTTTACACCATTTCAGAGTGTGAATAACAACATAAGGTTGGAAATCTAATACAATGCAGTAAATAAAATCCCATGGCTGTCGCTTAGACTTGGGGCTCTGGGAGTCATGACTACAATATGGAAATGAAAACACAGACAACTTCCCAGAGAAAGAGAAAAATGTGGGGAGTGTGCACCGTGAGGCAAACAGGAGACATAACTGGAGGGAAATCTATGGGTCTGAGGGTTGAAGTGTGGCCAACATTTCAAAGATGAGAGCAGTACTATTCATTAGAGTAACCACCAGTCACACGGTGCTGCTGAGCGTTTGAAATATAGCTTATGTGGGTAAGAGGATGAATGATTATTTTTATTTAACCACATTTAAAACTCACTATAACTAACATTTTTAAAATAATTTCATATTAATTCTAAAAGTGTTCTGGACAAATTATTAGGTTACATCAAACACATTTAAATTAGTCTTACCCGCTTCTTCAAGATTTTCTAATGCAACTCTAAAAACTAACACTACATATGTGGTTGAAATAACATCTCTATGATCAGCACTGAATGAGAGCCCTGCAGAAATGCAACGGGCTGGAGTTGGTCCCCCCTCCCCGCCAGACGTGTTAACACGACCACACAACAGCCCACCCAGACAGCAGGAGGACACAAGCACACTCATACACACAGATTAGCAAACCAGCCCAGGGACAGAACATAAGCCAATGGACGAACAACCACACTGAAAAGGATGCTGAACATGAAATGAAAACTCTTATTAAGGAACCATACATGAAATTAACATTTAAGGGGCATATATCTCTAAAATAAAAGTGTATTCCTGGTTGAATTCACATTTTTCAATAGTACAAAAGGACTTTAGGGAGAATAACGCAGGAAAGGAGGAAGGAAATATAACTACTTTCTGCACACCTACCATATATATGCCAGGGCACTGGGGATAGGCGCATAATCCAGCAAATCTAAATTCTAGTGGTGACAGGAGATATACCTGGGTGTGTCAGTTAGCAGTATGCAGCCCTGAACTTGCAGGGCAAGCCAGAGGGGAGGGCAGTGAAGATGAATCACTGCAGCAAGCAAACCTGCCAACAGCAAAGCGAAGAGAGAGAAGCTGGTATCTGCAATCACCTAAAAACAGAAGCCAAGGCAGTGGTGGTGCTGGTGGTGCAGGAGGAAGAGGTGGTCGTTCTGAAGCTGTGTTTGGAACACGGAGGAGACAGGAAGGAGGCGCCGCTGGGCAAAATCAGGGAACCAGCACTTGCTCTCCCCTCCGGTGCACAGCAAGGTCTCAAAGGTCTGCTGAGGGAGCAGGCAGCCCATGCATGAATGAGTGAAGGAAAGAGTAAAGCAGAGAAAAGTTCAGCTGTTCAGTGATAAGGAGAACCTCAGTAGACTGTGAAGAGCGGTAACCCCCAAGCTGGAGCGCTAGTTAAAATCACCTGGAGGTTCAAGCACAGGGCCCCCTTCAAACATGCTCTTTTAGCACCAGAAGATGCTGTCTGCTTTGGCTGCTCTGGGGACCACATTCTGAGATCCACTACTGCATGGGGAAGCAAGAGTCAGTCAGCAAGAGATCTAGTTGCTCTAAGACACTGTAAAGCTTTGGGGAAGCCTGCACTAGATCCCAGGAAACTGACTATGTTTGTACTGTCGTAACAACTCGCAGTAAGGCACCCAAACCCAAAGTTCCGCAGGGGCATTCATTCTTCCACCTCTGATCATCACTTGTGAAGGGGAAGAGGGCTGCTCACAATACTTAACCACAAAGCTATGTTAAGTCTGCTAATGGTAAATATGGTTAAAAAGTAAAATAATAGGGAGGGGAAAGAAGTGTTCATATGACTCACTGGAAAAGACCCTGATGCTGGGAAAGATCTGAAGGCAAAAGGAGAAGAGGGCAGCAGAGGGTGAGACAGTCAGATAGCATCACCAACCCAATGCACATGAGTTTGAGCAAGCTCCAGGAGACAGGGAAGGACAGGGAAGCCTGGCGTGCTGCAGTCCATGGGGTCACAAACAATTGGATACGACTGAGCGAATGAACAACAACCATCTTAGAGACATCATATAGAACAAGGATTTAATGTTTCTCTTCTCAACAACAACAAAAAACCTGCCCAAGCACAAATTCAAGGAAACTGAATTATGAAATTTTACATGAAAAGGGGCAATTTTAATTGACTGTATGGGAGCTCAATGTCAGGCTGAGGAAGAGAATGCTCTGAAATGCTATGGCAAGACTAAGCTCCACTAAAAAAGAATCAGAGTACTGACTCCATTGTCCCATGCCCTCATCACACCGATATCTTGAAAGAACACCAAAGTTTCCCCCATTTCAAGGATTAACAAAGTCTATCAACCGAACTAGGGGAGGGATGGGTTGTCATTCACTTTCCAGATCAGGAAAACGGGGGACACGCAAAGATGCTGCTTGCCCATTCTATGAACTGAGGGATGTCGGCTGTTTCCAGCCTTTTCAGGGGGCGAGACTGACTTGTTTTGCATATGACTGTTTCAATTTGAGTACCCCAGGCTGTACATCAGCACCGAGAAAGTGTTCATTTATTTTCAGTGAGACAGTCTATATGGTTGGATAAACTTGGGCTTTTTCTTCTCTGCACACCCCCACCCTTCACGTCTCCAGTGCGCCAGCTACCCTATTTCATTTTGAAGGTTTTCATCCAAGTCGTACCACCTGCCAATCCAGGAGAGCCAGGTCAGCAAGACGGATCCCGACGCCATGGGGCAGAAGAGCCATTACGAGAACATCAGGCAAGCCAGTGCGGGCTGCCTCTCCTCTCCCCAACGGAACAAAGCCCTGCCACCAATTTTTACAATGATTTTTAGTCCATGAGAAAGAATCAAACAGCATCCCCTCCTTCAAACACACAAACTGGCTTTATTTTTCCAAACCCCTCCCCTCATCAACACAAACCTTTGTGGGGAGAGAAGCTTAAACAGAGAAGCAGAAAGGCCCACACATTCTGCACCGCCCCCAACTCGGGCATTCGTTCCCCTCTATTAATATTCAGTAGGTTGAACTTAAATTAAACCACGTCTATTGTCTTTCACAAAAGCAATAAATATGAGCTGAAAATTCCAAGTCACTGCGGTAAAGGCGGCTTGGGCACTGCCTCCAGCCTCGGCAAGTCACCATCAGCTGACAGGGCGGCGAGTCAGAGGCCACCCCGAGGGCAGTGCCCGTGCTCAGGAGCTGAGAGCCCAGAGGAAACAGAATTCAGCAGCTCTGCACCCCACCTCCCACGTGAGCCAGCAACGAAAAGGCTTTCAAGGCAATATACCCGAACGGGTCCTTGCTAAGCCTGGAACAGCAGCAGCAAAGAGGAAGGGGGCTTCCGTGCTGGGGGCTGCCCGTGCGTGTGCGTGAACTTCTGCCTCTGGCTGTAACATAAAGGGGGCTGGGACATTTGAAATATAAATGAGGCCAAAGATTCCTTCAGCTAAGCAGCGATGAGAGCTACAGATTTCAGAACAGAAACATACGCAGAGAAGGAAATTCTGTCCCAGACTCTGAAAGGGGGGATGAGCCTGGGCGGTGCTTCTAATTTTATGATGTTTTAGACACAAAGAAGTTTTCCCAGTCATCATGTTAGCTACCCATACAGGACGAAATACACAATGGAAGAAAAATCTAACGCCTCTCGTTTCACAAAAGCAAGGCCTAGAGAAGGGTTAAAGAGAAAGAAAAACAAGGAGACCTTTGAAGCTGTTCCCGAGCTTCCAAAACATCTGGAGCACACCAAACGTATTAGCATATTAGGGAGAGTCAGTGTATTCGGCTTTGTTGTAGAAGAGATGCACAAAAGGTAATTCTGTATTATGGAGCCAATGCCCGTCTGTCACCCTGTCACTGCGAGACAAGGTATCACATTACATATTAAACAGTCAAGCATCCAAAGAGAGCTTTCATTTGCAGCAGCAGCAGCAGCAGCAGCAGCAGCAGTGCGTGTGTATGTCTGTTGAGGGAGGGGGCTGGCAAGACATAAAAGCAGCCCCCTTGGCTGAGGTAGGACCTTCTCTGAGGTACTTAGAATGTCTGTTTTGCTGCCATGATTAGTGGAAAATAAAGCCTATTTTCACTCAAATTTTGAAAGAAAAATTAGATTGTTTGCGTTGTACATGTGGATGCCGGGGAAAACCTGGCTGGGGCCAGCTCCACGGAGTCAACATGAAAATGTAGTTTAAACCCAACTGTATACACTCAGGTCAACAGCTGAGCCTTGGACTGATCCTGGGGTCCTGGGAAGGGGGTGAGCAGGGCAGAGGGATCTGCAAAGCGAAGCCCAGGCTGGTCCACTGACACCCTCTCCGCCACAACACACCAAGGTGGCTGAGAACAAACCACAGTCTTGAGGCATGGTGTCACTGCCACACTTGTGGGCAACAAAGCACGGATGAGTGGGTTTACTCCTTCAGCTCATGGAGGACACGCAGCTCTTTCCCTCAGGAGGATGGCCCCCGACAGGCCAGGGCGCCCCTTTGTCTGCTCTCAGATCAGCAATGACGATTCCCCACTCCAGCCAGGAAAACACAGCCCCAGCAGCCCCTCAAAAGAGCCCCCAAGAGGCAAGTGCACCCAGAAAGTAGAGAGAGCGTGTTATGGATGGAAGGATGGATAGATAAATACAAGAGACAGACAGATGGACAAATAAGATGGATGGATAGGCAGGCAAGCACATAGACCGACAGGCAGAGAGGCAGGCAGGTTACAGAATCCCCCGGAACCCTTCACAGCCAGACTTCTTCTCCACAAAACCTTCCTGGACATCTTTGCAGAAAGGATGTTCGTTCAAAACCCGACAGTGATAATGTCACAGAAAAGTTGGGCCACTGGGCAGGCAAGGAAAATATCTGACCCTCATCCTTTTCTCCTCTTTTCAGAATCAAGCAAATGACTAAATTTGAGAGACGTGAACAGGAAGAGAGACAAACAGAAACCCTAGCCCAGGAGGCAGCTCCTCACCTCAAGGTACCGAGGGAACAAACCGGCAGACAGGTCGTAAGTACACACAGGAAGGTGGACCAGATCCCTGCTCTGACTAAACCCCAAACCGGTCAGCACCACCAGGAGACAAAAGACCTCTCCTTCCCACGTCCCGACAGGAGTCCCAGAAGAGGCTCCAGCAAGGACCAGAATGCCACAGCGGAACTTCACTGGACACAGAAGTGCCTCCACCGGCAGGGCCCAAAATCTCCAGGAAAGGTGTCTGAATGGTCCCAGAAGCTACTGAGGCTCTGGTGACGACGCCAGTAAGCAGGGCCCTGTGTGCCAGCGCCACTCCTCCACTTCTTTAGGGCAAAGGCTCTTCTCCCTACACTCCCATCCTCCCATCCTTCACCCTTCAAATGATTCCCACAACAATCAGAACAGGTACCGTGTCTTGAGTACAAATGATTACTGAAATACAAGCATTCACACTGCTCTATGACGAAAAGCTCTACCTGCATCCAGTCGCCCTTAGCCTCCTACCTCAGGGTCATTCCTTCTCTTGGTCCCTGTCCCCATCCCGAGACCTCGCTGTGTTTACACTGGAAAACCAGTCAACCTAGTTGTAACTGTCCATCAAAAGCACAAATCCTTGGAATCCCCTAAAACATGAAACTCAGGTCTCTTGTCAGCTAAGTAAGGGGTGTGCTGGACAAGTGGCCCAGTGCTGAGCGTCCGAGAGGTCGAAGATTGCCTTCCACATTCAAAAGAAGTGATTAAAGACAGTGTTGGGCTTAGGCTGGTGTGGAAAATGAGCTGCAGAACAATGGACCACTGCAGAGCCTGGGAACTTAAGAGGCAGACACAGCGGAAGGGAACCCAGCGCATTTTTATCAAAATTCTTTAGATAAACAAGACCAGCATGTCCAAAGTCTTCTGTTCCGATAAGGTGACATGCCAAAATCTCGTTTTATAAATCCTGTAATTTGCACTTCTCAAAGGGAGATTTTCCATAAGCAGAGCATGTTCCCAGATAGTGACATTCTACCTATAATTAAAACATGTCTGTGTGTGTTTGTGTATTTGGAGAGAGAGAATAGGAAAGCTTCATATAGTCATTACATTTACCCCACAAAATATAGTCACCCAAAGAAACCAGTTCTCCAATATTAACAAGTCTCTACAAAGTTAAACAAAGCTGGCTTTAACACAAATCAACAAATCCCATAAAGTTATTAGCTTACAGGAACAACTTCAAAACACTTAAGTGTCCTGACAACTTATTTCAGAAAGGTAAACAGCCACATCCTCACCCCAAACATCTCTGGCAGTCTTTATTCCCTAAGCCCATAAAACAGACCTCATGCAAGTCCTAAACTCTTTGTTATAAGCTTTCCGGTGCGCTCATACCTCGCTACATACAGATAAGTCAACTGCACACCCACTTCTCAGATGAATATAACAAAGGATTAAATGGGATATTCAAAGTCCAAAAGAAAAACAACATCTGCAGACAGCAAGCCAGCTCAGAGAGGCCTACTGCCTCCTGGAGCTGCCTTCTTTCCGGGGTTGAAATGTAATGGAAACAGTACAGAAAGCAGAACTCCAATAACAAGGCAAAGACGTGAGGCACCTAAAATTGACGGCTGCTAACATTCACCTGTGTTTACACTTATGCAGACGTGTGAATGCACGAAATGTGGGAGCAGAACCGAGAGCTCTCAAAGTTTAAGCTGTAGGGTCTAACCTAGAGTCGCTGAGTCTCTGTTTATGTGCCTCAGTTTCCTCCATTTTTCAAGGAAAGAGGACAAGAGGCGGAGAAAGAAAGTATGAAGGGAAATGAGAACCATGCATACTGTTTATAAAGGAGACCAAAGCTATGGCAGAGGATGAACTAATTTATAATCAAACATCTATTTTTAAATGCTGGGAAATGATTAGAGCAACTAGCAATAAAATAAAGGGGGCCAGCCATCACTGGATGGCAATTCAGTCCCCAGAGAAAGGTCGAGATCCATACAAGCCTGACTAAAACTGCAGATTTGGCCAAAATGGTCAACAGAGCTCAATGCTTTAAGAGCGACATGAATTCTCTCTTGTAAATTTCCACAGTGCCTTTGCAGGAGCCACCACTGCCCCCAGGGAGGATACCAAAGCCGAAAGAATAGTAATATTAAGCAAATCACAACACTTTTTTTTTTTTTAAACATACTCTCATATATATACAGCACCTTGCCATCCATAATGGATTTAATCAGGACCCCAGCAGGGAAACCCACAAAAGGCCTATTTCTCCAACAAAAGCCACAGCAGCCTGAAACAAATCTAGAGCGATTTGGTTTTTTATTTTATTCATAGGAACAGACCTTCTATCCCAGGTTCCTCAAGATAAGCCACCAAAAACTGCACCTGACAGACCCGTGGAGCAGCCATCCTCAGAGCCGGATCATTGCAGAGAGACAGAGAGGAAGGAGGACAGAGGACGGGAGGGAGGGGGAGGGCGCGCGCGAGGCAGGCTCGGAGCGCTTGTCAACAATCCTCCCCTGCACGTAAGGCGGGCGCCTGCGGATTCCGCCAGTGCAGATTCCGCGCGGCCGGGGGGAGGGGAGGCGCCGCGAGGGAAGGTTATTTATGTGGCTGCGAGAGACTCTTAACACCAAAGAGGAGGGGTCTGGGGCTTCCCCCCCACCCCTTCCTGATGAATTAGAATGAGAAAAAGGAAAGGCTCAAATAGCTTTTCACCCTGTAATTTCCTCAACCTGCAATGCAGACAAATCCTTATTTTTAGGATCTCTAAGATGGTGTGAGGCGGGATGGGGGTGGGGGGGGATGGAGGGGGCGGGTGGACCCATTGGATGGGAGCAGTTTAACTGTCCACCTTCTCTGTGCCCAGAGTCAGACTGCTCTCCCCTCCTCGCCCCGCCCACCACCCCTCCTCGCTCACACGCTTCCCCCTCCCAGCCCAGCCGCCGGGGTCCTAGCCATATTTTCAATGGCATCCTTTTTTAATATCATAATCTGTGTCATTCAGCACTTG
>NW_011494846.1:2227351-2235494 GCF_000754665.1 Bison bison bison | reverse complement strand
CTCCATCCCGCGCGCCCCCTCCCTCCCATCCTGCTGCCCCGGTGCTCCATCACTTCAGTGATGACCGCATGGGCCACGGCTGCCCTCCCCGCCCCCAGCGCCTGGACACCCCGCCCCCAGGCACATAAATTCATCTAATCTAATAAAACAGAAGCTGTTTTCCCTCATTGTTCCTTGAGGATCTTTCACAAAACGGGCTCTGTGGCCTGGCAGCTGCCGAGAGGGGTGAAAAAGGCAGGATTCCAGCAGGGCTGGCCAGCTCCCTGGCCCCAGATAACTGCAGCTCGCATCTCCTTCCCTATGTCATAAGCTGTTTGTTAAAGTCAAAGCTTTTGAAGCTTTTGAACTTCAGCTGGCAATTATCACGTCCAAAGCACATGCTCTGAACACCAGCCCACATTCTCCTCGTTATGCCTCTCCAGAGGGGAAGAAGATGGTCGACACCCTCAGAGAGGCCACATGGCGCTGAAGGCTTCACCAGCAGGCTCACCCAGGGAGCTGGGGAAGGAATGCCCTTACTCCTTCCTACTCTCAGCTTGTGGCTGCTGTTAACTATTGACTGAGACCCTTCTGGGCTTTACATACATAGGTCAAGTTATTCAGTCTTCAAAAAACCCTAGAAGCAGATCTGTCCTGGTGGCAGGGCCAGTGACTATGCATTTTGTCCGCTCTGTTTCATAAATGACCACAGCATCTCGACCTGCCTCACTTTCAAACTAAAAACGTCAGGAGGCAGGTGATGGTTGGCCCAAACCTCTACTCAATTTCCACCACTTTAAAACCAAAATTACAGGCAACGCCTTTAGAGATAATCTAGTACAATCCCCCACTTTACAGATATGTCAACTGAAGCTTCTGCAGGTCTGGTTCTTAACCAAAAGCACAGTGAGTAAATCCTCAACAAGCAGAAGGCCATCCAAGAACCTGGGGTTTCTGGGGCCAGGGGCAAGCTAACACACCAGAACAACCTCATGACAAACTCCCTGTAGGATAGAGGGCTGGAAAAGCCTCTGCAACCATTACACGCCCAGTGTGAGCCCAGAACAGACCCTCATTCAGCTCTCTCCAGTGCAATCTATTCCTATTATGCTGAACAACTGTTTGGCGTGTATCCCACTGCAGCATAAGTCATACACAGTCCATTAAAGGACATTTAAGGGGTGACTTGTTTGGCTCGTCCCTCTTCTTTGTATGGGGACTTGTCTTAGTGGCCTTCCCTGATCAAAAGCACTCAAAAGGGAGAACTGCAAAGGAGATATGAGGTAGGTATTGATTTGGATATTATGGAAATTTTGAAAAAATGTTAGTAAGAAAGTACAAACCACAAGACATAACCAATCAGTCAGAAATGAAGCTTGAGGGTCATGAATGGATAATGGTTACGCTTAACACCCCAACTCTGACCACTCAGACACAGCCCCTGTGGGTACCTAAGGGCTCGCTGCTCTTTACCTATCTCTAGTCTCCCAGGCTTCCTCTTCCAATCAACTGAAAAAGTAACAAGGTATTTAAAGTCAAAAAGATAAGGCAACCCACTCTGGTATTCTTGCCTGGAGAATTCCATGGACAGAGGAGCCTGGCGGGCTACAGTCCACAGGGTCACAAAGAGTCAGACATGACTGAGAGACTTAACACTTTCACTTTAACAGGATGTTGGGCCCCAGACTGCTCTTACTTCTAAAAGCATAGCAGCATCTGACGATGCACTTTTTGTTGTTGTGTCTGACTCTTTGTGACTCCATGGAATGCACCATGCTGGGCTCCTCTGTCCTCCACTCTCTCCCAGAATTTGCTCAAATTCATCAGACTATACACTAGGGATTTATTCCCTAAAAGACGTGCTTAGCCAGCCCTGTGTATCCACTCTGGCCTGTGCTCTGCTGCTGGGTCAGGAACAGGACCTGGGAAAACTCCTGGCTGTAAACTTCAGTAGGTTTTGGACTGTTTGGCTAAAACACGGTCTTACCAAAGAGGAAAGCTATCTTCAGCACCGGACAGACTAGAAGGACCAGCATCCTCCAGGAGATACACAAGAACACTGAGAGCGAATTTCAGCTTCATAGCAGCATCACAACTTTCAGTACTGAAATTCTGTTAAGAGGGGAGAGTAGAAAGGGAGACTGGTAATGACTGTTTCTTTATTCAAAGTATGATTGACAGCATCACCAGCTACGCTGCAACATTCAAAGATCAGAGGAAGTCTCAATTCTTAAATGAAGACAAGACTCCCCTCAATACTGGCAACTCTGTCGAGACCCCTTTTCTGCAACTTGGATAAAATAGAGAAAACCTGCAAACTCAATCACTAAAATAGTCTCTACTGTGCTTCCCCCTACCTTATTAAAGTTACAGCACAAATATGCATGCCTAAATAGTATATTATTTTACTGGGCACAATTACTAGCTTCACAAAAAGGCTATCATACCATGTTAAGCCCAAGAAGATTTTTCTTCCAGCTGAACATTAGGTTACTAAGTAAGATCCCACCATGATTCTGTTTATCTTCTGTCCCGTCATTTTCACCATGATTTATCACACTCTATTGTATGGTGTATGTGTGTGTGCTCACTCAGTCGTGTCTGACTCTTTGTGACCCCATGGAACCTATAGCCCACCAGGTTCCTCTGTCCATGAGATTTCCCAGGCAAGAATACTGAAGCGAGCTGCCATTTCCTCCTCCAGGGATCAAAGCTGCATCTCTTGCATTGGCAGGCAGGTTCTTTACCACCATGCCACCTGGGTAGCCCCATTGTATGGATATTCCACAATTTATTTTGATTCTCTTGTTCATTTAAAGTGTTGCTGATCTGTCGCTATCATGAACCACGCTGCAAACATCCTTCTACTTGTCCCCCACCAAGCAAGTGCTACGGTTCCTCTGAGATACACAACTAAGAGTAAAAATTACTACAAATTCTTGGGTACACAAATATTCAAATTTATACGTTAACAGCAAACTGGTTTCCAAAGTCAGTTTTTTGCTTGTGTACCAGCAATGTATCACTGAACTTCCAATTGTTTAAATATGAAGACCTCTTATTACTCAAGACTCCAGAGTACTAGTCACTTCAATTGCTACTTTAGAAGAGATCAGAATTTCAGAAAGGATGTCCTATCTCAAGAAATGCTCTGCAGCCGGCCAGGTACAAGGCTGCCCTCCACCCGATTATCGCCTCAATGCCAGGACATCTGAGGTCTCAGAATTAAAGACCCACCTACGTGCACAACCAAAATGAGCTGGGCCAACTCCAGCAGCCCACCAGCTGCACTCAGCATTTTAAAAAATACACAGCTGAAGCAAACCCCAAATCTTGGAGGTGGACAAAATTGGAAAGAACAATTCATTTGCTGCCTTAATCAAATTTGGATATCTAATAATACCCTGTGCTAATTAAGAGAACCTGCTGCCTCAGAAGCATTAAGACCTTATTTTATTCATGTATCCAATCAAGGAAGTCAGCCGATATTGAGGGCTGGGATCCACCTCAAACAGGAAAGACAAGCCTGTCACAGCTAGAGCAAACCCTGGGGCAGTCCCTACCACCCATGATCGACCTCCAAAAGCGCTCCAGTTCCCTACCTATCTAAGCTACGGCACATGACGGGGGCACCTTACTGCCTGAGTTATGTGCTATGAACAGCAATTTACCAAAAATACTTAAACAGGAAGGCAGGGTAGAGTGGGTTTGCCTGTGAGAGGACGGCATAATAAAGGTGGCGGTGTCCATGAAGTCTAGGAAATAAGAGGGTTTTAATGAGCGCATTGCATTAGCCATGTGTCCAAAGATATTTCTCTTGTTAGCTGAGCTGACTTACACAGTATGGATCATATCACCTAAATTATAATAATTTTTAAAAAGCCAATACAGAAAAATGATCCACTGTGCCAATATCTGACTTTCAAAAATACTATTGAAGTGTGGGCACTTTGCAGCAGTCATTATGTTAATAATAAACATTACTTGTTAAAATTGTATTTAAATCAAAGTTAAGACACTGGCAGTATACCAACCAGAATTAAGTACATACGGAGTCTGACTTGGACCCCTTCCAAGAGGGCTTGCTAATTCCTGAAGCACCAACAGCGCTCAACTGTGTAATGCATGTGGCTGGCCCTACAGCCAACGTGACTTCAAGGCCACAATGTACAATTATAAAATAATACCAATAATTACAAGAACACATGAGAACTGGGTTGGATGACTGTATATTAACTAGTGAAGCAAACTTGGTCGCAATGGATTTAGTCACTAATACCACTGAAATGCGACTACAATTAAACCAGGAGGTTCAAATTGATAAGCTACCAGAAAAAATGTTCCATCAGACTTTTTAAATTAAAAAAAAAAGGTTTATTTGGGCATCTAAACCACTAAAAACCTTACTGATTCCCAGCACATATATCGTAATTTGGACAAGGTTGCTTGGTTCTAATCTTAGTTTTACTTCCCATTAACCCTAACTCTCCTTAAGCTCTCACGAAAGCTCTCTGTGCCTCACTTTGCTTACCTGTTAAATGGCCATAAGGGCAACAGTGGTTTAAGATGTTAAGTACCAATGGCACATGATGAGTGCTTTATGAAAGGCTACCTACATGCCTTAATAAGGGGTTCCATGGTGGCTCAGATGGTCAAGAATCTGCATGCAATGCAACAGACCTGAGTTCAATCTGAAGGGAATGGCTATCCACTTCAGTATTTCTGCCTGGAGAATCTCATAGATAGAGGAGCCTGCTGGGCTACAGTCCATGGGGTCACAAAGAATCAGATGTGACAGAGTGACTTTCACTTAATAAAACTTTGGTGCTAGTGAAATACAATTTTTGTGGTAATATTTACTTTTAATTATTTGACTGTAAAAAGAAACAGAAGATACATATATATGTAAGCTTTTAATATTTTTAAACTTATTTTGCTTCATTGCATCATGCAGGATCTTTAACTGTGGTGGAAGAACTTAGTTGTTCTGCAGTATGTAGGATCTTAGTTCCCCAACCAGGGATTGAACCAGTGTCTCCTGCATTGCAAGGCGGATCCCTAACCACTGGGCTACCAGGGAAGTCCCTAATGTGTTTTTTTTTTAATGATTCAGATAATGGATTTGAAAAGGTAGACAGAGAAATGATGCAAAGTTAAAGATTATCAAAACTATGATTTTGAAAATTAATCACCGTAGTATTAAGTAGAATTCAATGAGAATCACAACATGGCCACTTTACCTCCTTAAGAATAAAGAGTAACAGAAAGCGCTGTTTGAACAGCACTGAGACCAAGAAGAGGCAGATCACAACACTGACAAAGCCCACAGCCTCACACACCGCAAGTATGGCAACATACTGATAAAGGGATGACAATTTTTATATTAGCAATTTCACTTCTAGGAAGTAGTACGAAGAAATTAAACAGAAACAAGAATTTTTGTGTAAGGATTTCAATGTAGTTCATCTTTATTATTTTGTTGCTTCTTTTACTGGTTTAAATTCTTTTTTTTTTTTTTTTTTAACGAAACAAAGTTTTCCTCTATCAGCTTTCTAAACCATGACTGGCTATCAGTGCTTTGGTTTTCAAACCTGGCAACATGGACAACCCATGATGGTCCATGAAGGCAATGGAGTAGCTGGCTTGGGGGAGTCCCGCGCGGCCAACGACATGCTCTCATCACTCCCTGCACTCCCAAGCCTCAGTACCTTTGCACATACCATTCCTTCTTTTGCGGTAGTCTCTCCTCTGTCTGCCCAGGAAGTTCCTGCAGCCCCTCCTGCTCAGCCTTTGCTGACAGTGTCACCAGCTCTACAGGTGCTATTCAATGTCGTACCTGATTGTCAGGTTCCTGACCAAGAGGATTTAGTCTTGCTCATTGTAATAGCCCTCAAAATCTAGCATAAGCCTAGAGAAGTGGCTCAGGACGAATGAATCCTGTCGAAAACATAAGGTGCTTCTTTTGAGGCCATCTCAGGGTCTTTATAAGCCTGAAGCACTCTTTGTTACCTCAGGGGGCCACATTCTACATCTTACCAAGCTTTCAAAGGCAACCCTCCGCTTTTCTTCCTAGAGAGGAAAATATGTCAAATACTTATCTCTCTGTGTTTAAAACGTATTTTGCCAGGAATGCCTCGTGAAATTTATAATACACTTGATTTGCTGGCATTCATGAATCAAAATTAAAGAATTTTCAAGAATTAACTTCAGGTTTTCAGGTGAAATTAAATTACAGCTTTCAAAAATTTAACAGTAACCTTCACATTATGTTTTATACATATTTAACCTTTTAATGATTTTTTAAAAGAAATGGAGACAATAATTTATTTACACCTGTAAAGTTGTTCTGTGTATTCCTCAAAGTATTTATCTTTTATACTCTAATTTTGATAAACTCGGTTTGTGACTAATAATTTTAAGTAAAAACCACAACTGTAATCCTTCTCTTTTTTATAAGGTGAAATTACATCAATCACTATTAACAGTTTTCTTATATTCTTCATGGTATTTTCCTTAAAGGTATCATGTATCATACTAAAGACTAATGCTCAATATGGAACATGACTGTACTAAATATTACACAAGATTTTTAAAAATCACATTTTCAAACACTTAGGAACATGAGGAAAGAAAGTGTAACTTAAACTGTAGAGATTCCATTGCATACAGAAAACAATTTTAAACAAGTTGTGTTTAAAAAATATAAATGTCCAGAAAGCAGACCAGAGAAAATAAAACAAACTAGTAACAAAAAGCAGGATTCTCCCCAGAGGTAATCTTCATAAATTTCTGAAATTTCCAGAGTCAAAATCAATTTCTTTAAATACAAAAGCAAAAGGAAATCTCAAGAGTTATTTAAATGGTATCACAAGAAAAATAGGACTGCTGCCATCACAGACGCAGTACCCAACCACAAGACAAGTTGATTAATGAAAACAGGCAGCTATTTTAGACATTACTTACGCGATGCTAACAGAAAACCTAGATTAAGAGGCACATAAGAACAAGAAAGGGGTTTTGGAGCCAGTGATAGACCTGCTGTATTGAAGTCAAGGACAATACAAATTTTGTGACATTAATACCATGGGCAAGGGTCTCCTGAAGCTGCCCAAAACACTAAGAGGCATCTGAAACAAGTATTACTATCATTTCACTTTGCTGGGAGTGTTTCTGAAATTGAGGACACGGGGTATGTAAAAGGACTTTCAGCCAAAAACAACAACAGGAGCAGGAAGACAGAAGAAATTCACTCCTTCGCTCACCCTCTCTCCTAAGTTCACGGTCTAATTTGGTAGACTCTGGTCACAAACACACAAACACGTGGCTTTTAAAATTAACTGAAACTAGCCAGACCAGCTAGGGCTAGGTCTCAAGAGTCCTAACTGACTGGTGGCTGCCACACAGACATGAAGCGTCTCCATCACCGCTGAGAGCTCCCCTGGCTAGTGCTGATCTGTAGCCTTTCCATGCACTTAGTCTCGGGACGCAGCCGCAGCCTCTGCGTCTCTGTGCTGTTCTCTGCTAGGAGCTAAGAACACAGGCCCAGCACACCCAGGGCATGGCAGACAGACGGGACTTCTTTTCAGGCGTCAAGGAGGGGAGGGGCAAACAGAGCAGGAGCCGACAAACCCCCTCCAAGGCAGCACAGATGGCTCCTGAAGGAGGGGAGAAGGGAAAACGAGGCTGGGACTACTCAAAAGCCACAAGCTTATTCAGAAAACTAAGAACTGTAGAAAAACTTTCTCTGTGCGAAGCAATTGCACCAAAGGGGGATTTTTTTTTTTTTTTCATCACAAATGGTTTTAGGAGATCCTGTTGTAGCTTGAGGGTGAAAGGTCAGCAAGCATCAACTAAGAGTGTCACATGAAACGGTTCTGAGTTAGGACTCAATCTTGCTACCCTCCAGGCTCTAGGCTCTGAGAGGTGTGAACCCACAGAGGACTCTGGGCTCGCCGCCTCAGTTCCTACACACACAGGAGACCTCCAGAGAGAAACCATCACCCTGCATTCTTGTGGGCCCGGAGAGACGTGGGTGGGGAAGGACACACACCCCGCCCTCCAGCACATTTCCTCCACATTACTACCTCCGATCCACACCCCTCCGAATTCTGCAAAGACCTCCAAATGTCTCAGGGCATCGAGTGAGCTGGAAGAACATGAGCCT
>NW_011494846.1:2211322-2227251 GCF_000754665.1 Bison bison bison | reverse complement strand
GAACCGAGACAGACAAGGGGTGGCAAGGGTTTTCTTTTACTGAAGGAGGAAACCAGAGAAAGGATGACTGCTCACAGCGATACCCAGTTACTGGTAGGACCAGAATGACAGGGCCATGACAGTGCATATTACAACCAATCAACTTTCTGCCGCATCCAATATTGCTTTCAATGGCTGGAATCCAGGCATTTGGGGCTAATTTGACAGACTGCAGTGTAACATAACCTCTATCCCTTCTAAAAGGCTGCTGAAAATACAGAGCCCTAAGAGTTTTCTCCCTTGACTCTGCCCTAAGTTTAGCCTCCATCCTGGACACTCCAGTCATCTTCCCTCTGCCTGCCTTAGGTCTCTGCCCCCCAATACAGCTGGCACAGATCCATTCTCTTCCACCTATCACGTGCCAGCTCAGAAAGAGCCCTCTCAGGCTCCTCAGAGACTACAGAATCCAGCGTTCTGTGCCCAGGTAGGGGCATTCCCCCCCATATAAACTCTCACTATTCCTACTACACAGGCTTCCCAATGGGGTTCCCTGGTGACTCACTGGTGAAGAATCCACCAGCCAAAGCAGGAGACATAAGAGATGCAGGTTCGATCCCTGGGTTGGAGAAGATCCCCTAGAGAAGGAAAGGGCAACCCTGTCCAGTATTCTTGCCTGGAAAATCCCATGGACAGAGGAGTCTGGCGGGCTACAGTCCATGGGGTCACAAAGAGTCGGACACAACTGAGCGCGCACACATACGAGGTTTCCCACCAGTGAGGAATGACCTGCTGGGGAAAGCAAAACGGGTCACTTCCTTCAAGCTTGGTCAGGGTTTCTACTCCCCAAGTTCTAGGGAGAGGTCTAATTACAGGATGCTGGCACCCAGGGAACAAAGCAAACCAATTTTAACACAGTCCCTTAAGTATGCTGTTTTATGACCCAGCTACAGCTTTTATGAGAAGTGGTTAGGTAATGTACATCTAGAACCTCAATAACAACTGCCCTTTGAATGCTTCCTTCCTGCCAGGGACTAAGGACTTTAAATAAATCATCCCATTACTCCTGAGAATATTGCCTCTGAGGAAAAAAAATTATTCCTCCACTTGACAGAGCTGGGAAACAACCGAGCAGGAGCCAAGAGAGAGTGACCAAAGCAGGTTTGCTAGTTCCTTCACCCTTGGCGGGACTGTGAGCCACCCACTCATGGACGACGGCATGACCCTCTTCTGCCAATTTCCACGAGAAAAGCTGGAGGGCTGTGGCCTCCTGGCCCAGGACTGGTGGGAGAATGAATGCCCAACAGTTCTCTCCAGGAAGTCTCTGGAGCGTGTGCATTCGTAGCTCCAGGGCCCTGAGCTCAGACCAGGGCCGGCTCCAGCCTCAGCGTCTACCCGGGACGGCGTGGTTGTGGGGCACACTGATGTGTGATCCTCACTGGGGGCGTACCATCTACAGATGCACTGAGCGCACCCTGCCCACCATCCACCAAGAAAACCAGTCAGTTCCTCAGCCGGAAAGCACTCTTAACTGTGAATCTGCTTCAAAAAAGGGCTAAGAAATCGGAGGAGACTGTGGTGGTGGCCGGTACAGCCTCCCATCACTACCAAGAGTAGCCACTTGATGGCAATCTTAACCTGTTCCCTTGGAATTCTTCCATTGGGGAGACCCCAGGAGGGAGCAGAGTGTGCTGGCTGACCCTGTGGACAGGGCTGGAGAGTGTCCTTGCAGGACCTTCGTCTGCAGCGGTAGGAATGTCCAAGGCTGGATAGAGAAACTAATCCAACGCTCTCCCGAGTGTTACTCGCCACATCACAGGCTCCTGTGGGGCCTGGCTAGACGTGATTACACAGGCTCTGCAGTCAGACAGACAACTTGGGAAGATGGAAATCTCTCCAGCCCCATGGCACGTTCGCATCGGGCTTTCCATCAACAGACTGAAGTGCGAGGCAGACAGATGGTAACAAACAGGCTAATAAATCAATGGCGAGCGCCTGCCTCTTATCTCAGCACCTTGTCCCCTGAAACCACAGGAAAAAAAGCCAAAAAGGAAAAAAGGAAACTTTCCTTAAAAGGTGCAACACTTGTTGAATAAAGCAGCCTACCACCTTCCTTCTCATTTAAATCATAAAAGAGAAGGAAAAAAAAACAAAGCAAAAAACACTACTTGCATCTTCGGCAGAAAAGGCTCTCCAGAAAAAAAAAAAAAGAAACACTGTAAATTGCATTCACTAGACACTTCTATTTTCAGTGGCAGGAAAATTAACATCAAAACATGGGGAGAAAGAGGAAGTATACGGGACTGTTATCAGGAACCAGCCAGCTCTCTCGGCTTGGATGACAACATGGTACCTCCCCCCCAACCCCCAAACACATACTCACTTCGACCTGGCCCTGTGCTTCCTAACTCTTGGCTTCTCGATTTATAAGGAGGGTTCAGGCAGAGAGTGGAGTGTGTGCCAATATTTTCCTCTGAGGAATTCAGAAAGTGCCAGCTGAGAAGCTTCCAGCTCACCCTTTACAACTGCAGCACTTTCCAACCGAGTTGACTGGAAAGGCCCTTTTCAAACAGCCTGGGTTGTCTAAAGTCAGGTCAAGGACTGAGTGAGACGGGGAAAGCCACTAGGGTACAGGCTGGGCAATCTGCAGCTCAGCTTCTGCTGGAAACCAGCAGGCCCGCCTGCATGCCAAGACGGAATATTCTGGAATACGTCCCACTGGCATGTCACCCACCCAGATGATGTCTGAAGAGGACTCCTCAGCCCTCTAGAAGATAGGAAGCAAGGTGCATTCAAGTGAGGCCCTTCACAAACACCCAATCTTTTGGGAAAGGAGGACAGAGTCAGAAACAATAGTTCAACGTTTCCGATGTAGAGACCTTGGGCTGCCTTCACGCATCAGAAGGCAGAGCCCTGGAAAACGGGAAGGAAGCTGCCACTTCAGACACCGCCACAAGCTGGCCTGGAGTCTCAAGCCCAGATGGCGTCCCCTGTCATCAAGACCAGGTGCCAAGCGTGACCAGGATGCCCACCTACCTGCCAAAGGGAGGCGCAGACCTGGTTAAGAAATAACCCAGAAGACAAGGGCAGGGCAGGGCAGCTGGGAAGAGGCCCCGTCCGTGTCCACACGGAGCTGATTTGTTACCTCCAAGGTATGACTGAGCCAAGTGCACCAGTGACAGGTCAGGGGACGGTGCAGAGAGGGGGGCCCAGGTCCCAGGGCGTCCGGCACGAGGAGCCCTAAAAGTTCTCCTTGGCACAAGACAGGGACAGCCTGGCTGACAGGCCAAGCTGACGCTGGTGACGTGTCGCCTGCAGAGGCGGGACTAAGGTTACAGAACAGTCCCTGTTTCCCTCATTGTCCCCAAACCTCCTGAACGAGAGAAGCTAAATCTGGGACTCTGCAGAAGGACCTTAAAGACCATGGAGAAAGCCAGAAGGATATATGAGATTTGGCAGCAGGTGAGATTAAGTAACAAATTCTAAATTAAGGGATTTGTGGCCTGTATGGTAATTTCCCTCAAAGCATATCCAGTTATCACTCTCCTGGCTTTAAATATATGCTGGACAGGACTCTAAACATTTTATGTGGCTCAAGTAATAATAGGTTATTTTCAAAAACCAAGTTAAAAGGTCCTCTAAATCTGGGGAAGATGGGATCTAAGAAATTCACAAGCAAAGCGAAACTGCAAGCGTCCACTGTGGTCGATCTGATAGCAGTTATAAACTGCATACACACACATATCACAGGATTCAAATCATGAAACGTGTAAGATTTAGAAAACCCACGAGGCCCTTCTCCAAGCAGTAAGAGGTGGGAGCTGTCACCGACTGACAGGAATGGACACAGGAAAACCCCTCGCACGAGCAGATGTCCTCTGGCTGAGTGCAGCCCTATCTGGTGACCCTACGGAGCCCTCCTTTCCATACTTGCTGAGAATTTAATATACCTGGAAAGCACTGCCCTAAATTACATTTAGGGCATAACATTCAGACACATAGGATGGATAAATGTCCTACAAATAGGAATCCCCCAACTTCAAATTATCCTATGAGTTTTTTCAAACTCGAGGATAGAAGCGTCCTTCCTAGGCAGTCTCAATTGCCAGTCCCCTCCCCAGCCCTCAGAGCCCACAGAACACCTTGTCTGCCCTCTGTAAGGGCCCCGGCCTCGGAAGGCAGCTCCTGGTGCAGGTGAGCCATGCTTCAACCCCCAGTGAAGTAAAGCACTTGGACCAATCCAAGTGGTCTGACGGGAGCAACCACTCAGTAAAAACATGGTCAAGAATTCCACCCAACTGAGAGGAGCAGTGTCTTCTGAGGTCAAGCAGCCCTCAGAGTTTCCTGACTTGCCAAGAAATTGTTACAGTCTCACAAAGAGAAAGACGGAGCAGATTACCAAGGAAATTAACTTAATCTAAAATTAAAGAACTGTCCCCATCACAAATCCCTACCAAATACAAGACTGTTACAAAACTAATGTGACTCCCCCCTAAAATCCTACTGAAACCCGAACACCCAATGTGACTACATCTGAAGACTGAGCTTGTAAAGAGGTGACGAAGGTTAAACAAGGTCATATGGGTGGGGCCCTAATCTGATTGGGCTGTGGTGTCCTTATAAAATGGGGAAGAGAAGAAACCAAAGCACTCTCTCTCTCAGCCAGGAAGCAAGGCCTCACCAAGAACTGAAGTGCCTGGAACCCTGAATCTTGGACTTCCAGCCTCCAGAACCTTAAGAATTACAGTTCTGTCTTTTTTACGCCACCCAGTCTGTGGTACTGTCTTCAGGCAGCACCAGATGACTAATACACAGACTTACACCACAGCCACAAGAAAACAGACAGAATCGGCCATCCCACTGTGCTGCTGCTGCATGTTTCTGCATCCTCACGGCCACCAGGCAGGTCATGGGGTCCTCACAAGAAATCTCACTGAAAACACACTGTACTAGCAGAGAAGGAACATGACTTACAGACGCCCGTTTAGCTTGCTTTTGGAGAAAAGCAAGGTCTTGAACGCAAGTTCCAGAATATCTTGAACTATTAACATCAAGGCTGAGTATCCTTAGACTAAAAACAGTGACACAAAGGGGGCCGGTGGGGGTGCCACGAGAGAGGCCACACAGAAGGCAGTGAGAAGCAAGCTTCTCAAAGCCCACTTGGTCTGGGCGTGCACGGCAGCTCAGACGAAAACTGTGATGCCGGTTTAGGGTGGGGAATCCGACTCCACTAGCGCCACCGTGAGATGGTGAGCGTCGGCCGTGAGCCGGTCCGACCGTGGGGTCCCTATTCAAGCTCAAAACCTCCAGGAGCTGCTCAATGGACACACGTGTGCCTCTGGCTTTGAGGCACCTTCAAGTCTCCACAGACACTGTCCAGCAGCTGGCACATTCTGGGCAAAGGTCGCAAACTCATATAAAGTCATAAAAGCTTCTAAATACAGAGACAGCCAGGCTGACAAACCACCAACTGCGAACACTCTTTAAAGAAGTAAATGAACTGGAAGGGCCATCCTCTGGGGGGATTGGAAAAGTCCTGGATCAACAGTGGAGCACTAAACACATGGGTGTATGTACATTTGGCAACTCACTGAGCTGCACACTAAGAGAGGCAATTTCACAGTGTAAAGACCGCCTCAAATTTTTTTTTTTTTTTTAAGGTGGGGGCAAGATCTGGATTCAGGAGTCCTGGGTTCAGATCCTGACTTAACCACTTCTCAGCTACCTAGCTTTACACATGTTGCTTTCCATATATGAGGCCCACTAAACAAACCCGCAAAGTTATAATAGTAAAACACTGTTATGAGAATTAAAAGCAGTAACTTATTTCCTAAGAAAGCCCAATTTTAAATTAAAATTACCAATCAATGTATCTTGTACCTAGGCAAGCATTCAACAACTGTGGTTCAGAAAGAAAGGGTAAAGGGGTGACCCAATTCCAAGAATTATGATGATGAGACTTATAAACACATGACAATTATGAATAACTCTGCGTTGTGGTAACAAGAAACGACACGGCTTGTGATCCGGGGCGAGGGGCTTAGAGGTCAAGGTCCATGCCATTTCAAAAATGAAGTCTGGAGAACCCTGAACAGAGAGAAGCATGTCCACAATGGGACTGAGGGGTGACGGGCAGGGGGCGGGGACACAGCCAGTGTGTAGGTGAGCACTCGCTCTACAGAGCACCCAGGAGTTGTGCACACAGCAGCCATCAACACGGATGAAGATTTTCCCTTCTGGAACTCACCACCTACTACAGGGAGAGAGCTTGTAATAAACAAACAATGCAATGCCAGGCAGGGAGAGAGTCGACGCAGAAAAAACATTACAAGGCCGGGAGCTAAAGGGCAACAGGCAAAGGCACAATTTTTGTATGGCGCTTGAAGAATCTCCAGTACCAAGACCCTGACCCTCAAAGTACTTACAGTCACACAGGTATTCTAAATAGAAGCATCAGCAAGCACACAATTCCGGGGCAAGAGTACACTGCTAAACGCAGCAGGAAGGTTAGACTAGGTGAGACGGGGGTGAGGGAGAGACAGGCACGCAGGACCAGAGAGATGCTGGAGGACCACATCCGGCGTCCAGGGTAAGGATGTCTGCCTTCCACGCTGAGAGATGGGGGCACAACGCGGGACATGGCACATGCCGATTCCTGCTTACAAAGAACTGGCTGCTGCCTAGAGAGAGGAAAAGGCAGAAGAGCTTCATAAAGACAGCTTTAGGCGTCTCAGCCCAAACCAGAGGTGTGTACCAGTAGCAGTGGCACAAAGTCAATTGCAGAAGATACTGTGAGCTTAGGATGAACGGGGTTGTGAAATCTGGAGGAAAGGAGAGAGAGAGAAGTACCAGGGAACTCCAAGCTTTTGATCAAAGCAACCAGAAGAATGGAATGTGCATTCACTGACTAGCAAGGCAGGAGCACGTAAGAGTGAACGGATACAGAGCTGGCTTGGTGCACCCCAAGCGCACGAGACCCACCCACGAAACAAAGTCTGGGAGGTGAACAGGCAACTAGGGTTCAGGCGAGACGCGTCATGTCAAACACGGCCAAGTGGGCGGCTACGTCACACTCACTGGTAACTGGATTTGGGCATCAGCCTTGGTAAGTGACCCGACTCTAAGGGTTCAAAAGAGAACGGGCAGGGAGAGAATATTAACGTGAATATAAGTAACAGAGGGAAAAAGACTTGGAACACTTTCTTTGGAGGAATTCTATAAAGTAATGAAAGAACACAAATGAACAGAACGAAGGAGATAAGATTATCTGAGGGCTTATTTTTAATGGGAGACACTATTAATGCAACATGCTCTGTCTATGGATGGGAATGATCTAGTAAAGAAGTAAATAAAGGACAAAGAAATGAGGAATACTGTCCAGAGTGCTGTCCTTGGGGCGATGAGAAAAGGGGACTCTGGTGCGCAGATGGAGGCGCTGACCAGACAGATTCTTAGTGGGAGGAAGAGCCTTAAAGAACATCCCAGATGGGAACAGCAGGTTCCCATCCTCTGGCCTTCAACACATCTCAAAGGTGTCTGCTCTAAGGACAGGGACAGGCAGGAAAGCACGGCGGGACTCTCTCAAACTCAGACATCACATGCTTGTGCCCCCCTGAGGTGACACCTGTGAGCTGTGCTCCTCCTCCTACCAGCGGGTCCAAGCCAAGAGGCCTGGGAGGTAATGAGAGCGAGCACGGACCTTGCAGAACTGCCAGAGGCGGCAGACCTCATGCACTAGTGCTGGGAAACAGGAGCGGACGCAGCGGCCTCCACAGGCACTGCCCTCCTTCCCTCTCCGTGAAATCCTTGCACACGCCCCTGCCGACTGGGAAGCCTGGTGTCTCGCCATCATTTAAAATGGATTTCTGGTTCCGATCAGTCTTCGGCATCATTCATTCCTTCCAGTTAAGCTCATCAGCAAGGTTCAAAATTCCTCCTCTGTAAAATGAGGCGGCTGACCTCTATACCTCCAGAAGTCCCTTCCAGCTCTCACCGTCCCTAACTGCAGCCAGGCAGGCTCGCCACTGCCTTGGGGCCAGAGCAGGGCAAGCAGGCCAGCCACTACAACCTGCCACGTGCCCTGCTGAACTGACATCACTCTTCCTGGCCGGTCCTCTCCACCCTGTCCCGCCCCGCAGCCCTTGCAGCCCTCGGTTTCAAGGTTTGTCAGAATGCAACTTCTTTACGGAAGCTTTTCCCGGAAGCTCAACACTGGGTCTTTTACATCACCTGCCTCCCTGCTAGCCTGACACCAAATTGGTCACATGCACCTCTGATTTTTTAAAGCATTTTGTTGTATTTTGCTGTGCTTCACTGATACCAAGTCTCAGACATTTTTCTGTTAGAAAGCACCTCACAATTATGATGGCTTACACTTATAACTAGAAGCATTTTTTCCTTTCTTTCATAAAATAATTATGCATCACTCAATGACATCTTAGATGAGATAAAATAAGCTATTCTGACTCCTCCAAAATAAGCAACTTCAGTTCCACTTTATTACTTACAATACCTCCTACATACTAAGAACCCTATCAAGTGTTGATCAGATGGGAGCGCTATCCAGAAATATCCCATCTGCATTACTCAGGGTCACGAACAAACTGACGACAGAACACCTACGAGAAAGAAATCACGCCTTCTCAACTGTCCCATTTTCCAAGACAGATGCAGCTTTGTTTTTAAACAAAGAATAAATGTAGGCTGTTTTCAAGACATTTATCTGCCCTCACCGCAAGCAGCTCTCGTTTCCAAGGAGGGCCGTCAGGGGACCCAGGTGAGAAAAGTCTCAGACACTGGACTGTTAAGAGAAAGTTTAACTCACTGCCCAAGAGCACTGCTGCCCACAGATGTTCATCTGGAAAAGCAGAAGGATCTGTGTAGTCCAACTGTGGTTTTTCCAGTAGTCATGTACGGATGTGAGTTGGACCATAAAGAAAGCTGAGTGCTGAAGAATTGATGCTTTCAAACTGTGGTGCTGGAGAAGACTCTTGAGAATCCCTTGACAAAAAGGAGATCAAACCAGTCAATCATAAAGGAAATCAACCCTGAATATTCATTGGAAGCACTGATGCTGAAGCTAAGGCTCCAACCCTTTGGCCACCTGATGCGAAGAAATGACTCATTTGAAAAGACCCTGGTGCTGGGAAATACTGAGGGCAGGAGGAGAAGGGGGAAGACTGAGGATGAGATGGATGGAATCATCAACTCGATGGACATCAACCTGAACATGAATGGGCAAACTCCAGGAGACAGTGAAGGACAGGGAAGCCCAGCGTGCTGCAGTCCATGGGGTCTCAAAGAGCCAGACATGATTTAGTGACTGAACAACAAAAACCACCACCACCAGGGAGGGAAAAATTGTTTTTCCTGTTGAAACAGGGACTATCTTGAGAAGTGCAAGATCGGAGAGCTTCAGGACAGGGGAAGGTAGACGTGCAACCACGGCGTTCATTTCAAATGTGCCCAACAAGAAACTTTCATTCATCGGACAAGGTGCCCTGGCTTTGATTTTAACTCAAGTCATTTTCTCATCTCATCCTGTAAACTGAATTTGCAGGAGCTGTGCCCATGTTTCATTCCATGGACATCAGTAAACTCAGATTTTTAAGAGAGTCTAATGAAAACTCTACTCTTTTAAAAAAGACGTAAGGGCGGTGCGGCTATAGACGGGTCCCTATCCGCCCCTCTACCTTTGGCCCTTGGCTACAAATGGGCGGCTGTCGCGAGCAAGGCCAACGCCCCGTCTCCCCACATGCTCGACATGCCTGGCAGCCCTCTGCCAGTTGGCTGGTTCAACAACGATATTAATGTTACAAATCTGTATCCCTAGGTGAAGATTATTACACAAAGTAATAATGAATGTATCTGCGTGTAGGAGGGTGACTAGTCAGGAGGAATGCAGTTTTTTTATTTAATTTCCACTATCAATTCAATAACGAGTGCTAATAAAGCCCAGAACCACCCTCATGTGAATAAATACTTGAACTGCCCCCTCTTCTGACTTCGCCTTGCTCATGAAAGACTTCACAGTATCTCCTTTGAAAGAAACTGCTATTTGAAAAAAAGTACTCCTACGATTTCATATTTTTGGAATCCTATCTTTACAGGAGGTCTCAAAATGACTTCTATTTATTTCAGTGGTGATTATAAGCAGGGGAGCTCAATGCAGAAAGCCAGGGTTTAAATCCTGGCTCTGTCTCAAGCTAGTTGGGGAAGCAAACTGCTGATCACCCTAACGTAGTTCCCTCTACTTCTATAAAATGGTGAGTTCTGAAGATTAAATGAGCAAAATACAGGTAAAGTGCTAAAACAATAAACAACTGGCAAAGAGCAAGAATGCAATACAAGTTCCGGCTATCACAACTACTGTCGGCTTCTAAGAAAAAAGACCCAGTTTCCCTTAAATCTAGTCAAGATGCTTTAGCTGGCCAGAGGGTTTGCTGGATTTCAGATGAAATTTATAGAAAGTACATGAAATTCAAAGACAAGTAATAGCTCCCCTCCCTGATTGTGTAATTATGTGTACTCATTACGTGTGTAGCATGTTGTTATTTAAATGTCCCTAATTTCAGCCCCAGAGGGCCAAGGGCCCTCAAAGAGTGGCTGAGGCCGAGGCCGAGGCCTCTGCTAGGCTCTCTGAAGCTTTTGTCAATTTATGACTGCCAGGAAAAGTGGCACCATCTCCAGCACAGAGGAGACAGAGGGCTCGCATCCAGCAGAAATCTGAGCGCTGCCTCCCCAGCAGCCTGGCTACAGCCAACAAGCTGTCACCTCGGGTGCAATTCCTACACAGACAACCCACCGGGCTGTCCCAGACTCACATGCACCACCTCCAGGAAGACCAAAAAAAAAATTCATCCCTTGTCACTTTATAGACTACAAAAGCAAAACTGATGGCAAACACAGATTTTATGACATAAAATCTTAGATAGAAGTGATGCTTCTGAACTGTGGTGTCGGAGAAGACTCTTGAGAATCCCCTGGATGGCAAGGAGATCAAACCAGTCAATCCTAAAGGAAATCAGCCCTGAATATTCATTGGAAGGATTGATGCTAAAGCTCCAATAATTTGGCCACCTGATGCGAAGAACTGACTCATTGGAAAAGACCCTGATGCTGGGAAAGACTGAGGGTGAGAGGAGAAGGGGACGACAGAGGATGAGATGGTTGGATGGCATCATTCATTGACTCGATGGACATGAGTTTGAGTAAACTTCGGGAGTTGGTGATGAACAGAGAAGCCTGGCGTGCTGCAGTCCATGGGGTTGCAGACAGTCAGACACAACTGAGCGACTGAACTGAACTACTGTCTTACGTCTGCTCAGCTTACTGTTCTACTAGACCTGCCGAAGTGGGACAGCTGAGCTCAGTCACCCAGACAAGCCGCCGTGTGTACCCTCTAAGCAGACAACAGTGCCCCCACGTTCCTCACACGAGAGGCCAGGCAGGGGGCTGCTTGTTTATCATCCTAGCATGCCCGTGATTTCACGAAGTGATGTCAATTCGTTTCCCAATTAGATAAAAATTATGTCAAGCCCATTCTGTGAACTCTAATCGTTTTAAAATTGTATTTTCCCAGGAAACTCTGGCAAGACCAGTAATTCTGAAACATCTTTGTTTAAATACAGGGGTAAAACAAAACACCATCTTTCTCATACCAGTGTTGCAAGGATAAGGTGTCATTTTCTTCCATTCTGGGTTCAAAAATCAGTACTGGGTTCAAAGTTACGTGGCTTGAGCTGTAATTGCAATTCTGCTACTGCATTATAAGGAACCGTGCGCCATCAGTGAGTCATGACCACAGAAAATTCTCAAACAGCCCCAACAAGAACGTCTTCTTGCCCTTACAAATGCCACGGGTCTCAGAAGTGGACCCCACTACCCATGACCCCCATGCCATGAAGCACGAGAAAGGGAGCACAGGGGACCAGAAGCTCCCCCCACCATCCCCCTGAAACGGGGTGCAGGTACCTGCCGTCCCCTCTGTCCCATCCTGTTTCCCATCACACTTCCCAGCGAGGGTTCTGGACTAGATTGCTTCAAACTCTACCACCAGATAACCTTCTGTCACAGCTAACACTAAACTAATGCAGTTATTTCAGCTTTTGAAAGGGAATCTTGAGAAGATGGGAGACAATAAAAAGTAGTTAAAAGAAAAATGAAAAAGCATGACTACTGAGACCACTCTTCCCCCCAACCATGACCCCCAACTTCACCCGCCCACAATGAGGAATCCCAGAGAGCGCTTGCTGCGAGGCGCAGTGAGGCCCAGCTCCAGACAAGGTCACTGCACTGCACACGAATGCTGATTACACAGCACCCACTCAAGGGCATGGCAGCCCACCCCAGTGCTCCTGCCTGGAGACCCATGGACAGAGGAGCCTGGCAGGTACAGGTAACAGTCTTTGGGTCGCAAAGACTCGGACACTACTGAGCGACACAGAAGCACACGTGTATACACGTTCAGAGATAACACTGCTTACAATCCTTATTACTCCCAGAGAGTCTTGGAGGCTGCCTGCTACTTCGGCTTTCTCTGAATCACACCCCTTAGGAAGAGCACCCTGAGACTCTGGGACCTACACAGAAGGACTGATTCCCATGGTAACAAGTCTAGTTTCCATGCTTTCTGTTATGTACACACATGCATGCAAAGTCACTTCAGTCCTGTCCAACTCTTTGCAACCCTATGGCTCCTCTGTCCATGGGATTTCCCAGGCAAGAATAGTGGAGTGGGTTGCTGTGTCCTTCTCCAGGTTATCTTCCCGACCCAGGGATCGAACCGGCGTCTTTTATATCCCCTGCGTTGGCAGGCAGGTTCTTTACAACTAGCGCCACCTGGGATGCTGATGCTCTCCAACAGCCCCTAAATAAGAAAGCACATTTGTTTAACATGCTAACTGCCTTTAAAGAAAAGGCTTCTTGAAACATACACAGGTTCTAAAACAGGGCAATGTGTTTACTTAGAACTGCTATCGAAACAGAGTAAGAGGAACAGCAAAAAGGTGGCCCTGGAACACGGCCTGCACACACAGCAACACGAACCAGAAAAGGGCCGCTCACAGCAACTTCACAGCAGAGAGACAGAAGCCTCGGTGTCTGAGCGTTTAAAAGAAAAAGAAAGAAAACAGATAAGTCAGTCTTTATCAGAGTGAAAGGCAACAGAATTAAAGTATTTTCAATGTTCCCAATAGAGACGCATAGGCCAGCTTTTCTTAAAATTCCTTCCTCACTGTCGTCAAGCCCTGACTACGCCGATGAAAACAAGAGCTACGACTGGCCAACTAGCTGGCAGGGTTAGTCTCTTCCTGAATGCCTTATTGCAGTTTTTGTTCTTTTACCCTAATTTCACCACTAGTCCATCCCAGACACCTTTCTGTACTAAAAGCTGATTTTTTCCCAGTTAGTTTGATTTTTATTTATTAAAAAATTCCAAAAGCACCAAAGCATCACCACTCCTGAATAGCAGGGTGAGAGTGCACGCCCTGTCCCAGCAGTGAAATCCAACACCACAGGAGCCATCGCTCTACATGACCCCAGATCCAATAAAATGCTACCCCAATCTCCCTCTCCTCAAAACTTAGAACAGAACAGTATGTGTTCAGTGTCAAACAATGACAGCAAGACTGACCACAAGCGCTCTTTAAAATGATGTGGGGATTTACTCTATTCCAGGAAGTCAAGCAATGAGTGGGCTTCCTCCACTGGAGGAGACCCAGGACAAAACAGGGGTCTGAGCAGTACACTGTGGCAACAGAGTGCTCACATTGTTTTGATTACGACACACGCAGGATTCAAAAAGGGCCTTTCCCATCACCCTGGCTTGGCCTTCAGTCACACAATACCAGGAGCGGTGACAGAATACAAGTGGGTGGCATTCAGGAAGGCCACCTCAGGAAACCCTGCCATCGCCTTACGGAAAGAGAGTGCCAACAGGTCTTGTCTGGGAAGCACTGGTTCCAACGAGACGCTCCCAGACAACTCACCTCACAGCTAAGCAGGATGGAAAAAACTCCACGGCCTAAAGTCAACCTGTCACTTAGCAGCCTGGCAAGCTGCCAGGTTCCATGTGCCATGATTTTACTACTCCACCATTACAGCGAAGACGCAAAAAGAATAATAGGTTCTCCTCTTCCTCATCTCCTTACTTCAAACAAATACAAGCAGAACATGATCAATTCACTCATGTTTAAGAAATTAACAAGAGAGGCTGTGGAATGCTGCTACCACAGCCACAACCCTCGAGGTAAAATATAAACAGTAACCAAATGCTTGTTCCGAAATGGTCTTCACTGGCTGATGCCATCTGAGTCGCACTAACCCTGTCAAAAAGAGACATCAGACTCAGACAGGGGCAAGTTTCCCTCCAGGCGTCAGGGATCCACTTGATAACCACCCAGGAGGAGGAACATCGGATGCACCCAACTCTGCCTGTGTTGTCTGCCTGCCGCCACGCAGGCCACCGGCCCGGGCCTTGGGAGGCTCCGAGCCAGAGAAACAGCGCGACGGGCAGCAAGCACACAGATTCACGCTGCTTCCTCTGTAAACGGCAGCCACATTTCAGCAAGATCATCCAAGCCTGCTTCTGCTCTCCTGCTTGGATAGAAAGACAGATGCTCCCAGAAAAACCTGTATATCCAGCTCTACACACAGCCCAGCAAACAGCAGAAACCAGATCGCAGCCCTGGTCTTGTCTACAGGGCACAGACTAACGAAGGCACCTTGCCAATTATGTTATGCAGCATATAAAGGAGCAGAAAAATGAATCCATAAACCCAACCAGGGTAACTGCCGTTAGGGGCCCAGCCTGAGAAGCACAAGCCGCCGCGAGCAAGCACATCCATTTCAGAAACAAGACCGGGCCCAGAACGGCATCCAACCCAGCAGAACCGGCAACTCACCGTTCACGGCCTTCAGGCTCCCAGGAATGCCTTCCCCGTGCTGTCTCTTCTGGGCGTTCTTGAACTCCTTCAGAGACAAATAAAGGACTTTACGTACCACCCTTTCTTCTGACCACGGAATCCCATCACTGTCATCCTGGGGAAAGAAGGAAGAACGGGGAGAGGAGTGTTACTTCAAAGAAAGCAAGCAAATGTTCAAGACTCAGCATAAACTTCAAAAAAAAAAAATCCCAAGCAAGTATTACGTGACTGAGACCTGGTTCCGGAGGTGAGAACTACATCCAGTAGAGAGAGGGCGCTGGTCCATCCTGGAGGGCCACCCCTCAGGCTGTAACGGGACTGGAGGAGCATCTCCCTTCACACGCCCCGTGCCCAAACCCTGTCATTAACTGGTAATACTGAAGTTTTATAATCTTGGCAAAGTTTAGAAAAACGCGTTACAGCAGCCACAAGAGGGAGGGTAACGCATCACTGTACTGGAGCTCTTTAAAGTGAGCGATTCCAGAGCGCAGGCACCTCACAAACACGCGCCCCACTCTTTGGGAAATGCTGCTGTTGGGAGTGGGTGCTGCTTTCAGGGAATTTACCATTCAGTCAGAAGAAATGAAACTGGATCTGCACTGGCCTTTTAAGGGAATAAAACACACACACACACACACACAAAAAAGTGAGAGGGAAAAGAGACCACTGCAGAAAAAGGGCAATGGATCTTGGTGGAATAGCAAATGGGGTGGCAGGGGGTGGTTTTTCAAAGAAGAATACAGACAGTAACAGGTCTCGAAGGTCTCATTTAAGAGTGCTGCCCCAGTCTGTTGTATCAGATCCAGTGTAAGCGCTTGAGAGAGCAGTGACCAAGACGGGGGGCGGACTGGGAGGACGGGGGAACCAAGAACCAGCAGCCCACCCAGGGACCATTCCAGCAATTCCAAGAGCAAAGACAGACTGCAGACTAGCGGGAGAGGGCAGGACCGGGGCCCAGTCAAGACGGAGTGGCTGGAGATGGCTGACACGGTGCGCCCACTGAGGTAAATCTTTTTGGGGACTAGCAAG
>NW_011494846.1:2190955-2211222 GCF_000754665.1 Bison bison bison | reverse complement strand
TCAGATGTCCACTGTAGGCAGATGTCCACAGGTTCTCTCCTGTGGACATCTGCCTACAGTGGACATCTGATCTCCTGTGGACATCTGCTAATTTGAGTAGTCCTTATAGTCACACACCTACTTCAAGACTTCATTTTTCTAAGACTTCAATTAAGAGATAGAAGGATTATGGGCTTCTGGGTACTTGGGGCCTTAAGCAAGTAAGTAAAACATTAACACCCCAGTGACTTCAGGAGATGGGGACGGACAGGGAAGCCTGGCATGCTGCAGTCCGTGGGGCTGCAAAGCGTCAGAAACGACGGAGCAACCGAACAACAGCAACGCGGGGTTCTGGTTCTTCAGGTTCCTTTTGTTCAAACAGGAGGCAAATATGTCAGGGTCGGGCTGGCGCTGCCGCACGCCACACCCTACAGAGCTGGTTTTCACTCCCTGCCACTGCTGGTCACTAAAGCCTCCTCCCGCGGAGATAAGGGAGGTAGATTATCCAAGATATTCTCCAGCTCGTAAATTCCTAAACTCTGCATAAACACACACTGCATCTTAGAAATCCAACCGCACAGTCTCTAAGCCCCACATAACGGAAGCTGTGCTCCTGTTAATCTTCCAGGATTTCCTAGAATGACAGTGATTCTCCATCTTCTTTAAGAAGGGGAAGAGAAGGCCTGGGAGCAAAGAGCCAGGATTTCCACCTTTCCTGGGGTGCCGTTTGTGCCTCACACCTGCTGAGACTTCCATTACCTCCAGGAAAAGAAGACACACCCTCTCCCCCCAGTGACTCTCCTGAAAGCACCAAGGTATCTACAGACCAGGGTGGTGCTCAAGTTCACACATGAAGACTGCAAGTGGCCAGCAGACGCTGCCTCCACACGACAGGAGGAGCGCACGCAGCTTCTCAACCACCACTCTGCAAGTCACCAGAGGCTGGCCAACTACATGGTTGAAAACCAGGAAAACCAAGTGCTCCGACCAGACCCCACTTGAAGAGCCCAAGGAACCAATCTGCCAAAAAGGCCAATGATTCAGCTACACAAGAGGTGAAAAGCACAATGAATTCACTCTTGGCAGCAAACAAGTCCCCTGAGTGTGCGTGAACGTGCCTCTAGCATACTGGTTTCAACTGAGTGACAGTCTCAGCCTTGGGAAGAGTCCCTGCTCATGGGCTGAAGTCCACCTTCCAGGACACAGTGAAGGCTGCCAGACAGAATGGTCTTCACCACCCCAGGTTCCTAGCCTCAGCAATTAGGTCTCCACCACAAACCAGGCCGTGATTACAAACGATTATGTCCTACATACACACAGTTTATGAACTGTAAAGCCCCAAAAATAGCTTTCAATGTAAAATTCCTATGACGATTTACTGCTTCCTCTTCAGACTACAGTCTTCATTCTGACTTCAGGCCTTCCAAAAAGAGAATTAAACACCCTGAAGACTGATGTCTAATTAAAACAGACAAACCTTTCGAGAGGAAAACTTCTGCAAAGGAAGACACATTTAACGTTCACTTATTAACAGCAGCAGCTCCGTGACACCTACCTGGATAGTGTGTTAGTTGTTCAGTCGTGTCCAACTTTCTACAGCCCCATGGACTTGTAAGCCTGCCAGGCTCCTTTGTCCATGGGATTCTCCAGGCAAGAATACTGGAGTTTGGGTGCCATTCCCTTCTCCAAGGGATCTTCCCAACCCAGGGATCAAACCTGGGTCTCCTGCACTGCAGGCAGATTCTTTACTTTCTGAGCCACCAGGGAAGCCCAGTAAGATACTTATAAATAAAGGAGAAAGAAACCTACAACTCAGAATACAGGGTTTCAAGTTCTAGACATTAAAAATAAAAAAGACACACACACACACACGAGTTCTTTTATAATCTAGAGTGCTGGTCAAGACTTGCCACCTCCCTCAATGTTGATGCAAGACACAAACCTAACAGGTAAGAAGTCGACTCTGCTCTGTTTCCAAAAGCTCAGCAGGCTAAGTAATGATTTAGAAATTAGAAATCAAACTGCCGTTCATAGCTGCAGAGTCGAGATGAACCCCCACATTCAGTGCACACCCCTCTCTAGTGGGAGGCTGGCAAGGTGGGCCAGCAGCCAGCCACAAGGCACATAGGGCCCTGCAAGCTGGGTGTCGTGGGAAGCTGGGAAGAAGAAGGTACTTCAGGGGCCTAACACTTGTCTTCTCATAGTTCTGACCAATCCAAGTTCTACTGAGTGCTCTAGAACATAGCCTAGGCCTAACTCTCTCATTAGAAGTCAAGAACTCCAAAGGCAAATCCCACCCCCGCCCCAAGAGCTTCCAGGACCTTTTAAGTCCAGCCCTTCCGTTTTCTTTTCCCCTTTTCAGTAGCTGTCTTATTTAACCAGCCATAGAGTCATTTCTCCTGCTCCTCACAGTGTTATCCCAGCACCTGTGACTGGGCGAGCTCAGGACGCTGACAACTGGACCGCCTCAGCATCCTGCCTCCCAACTTACCCACATACACCCAGCCTGTCAGTGCCGAATTTCCAGGATGGGTTAAGTGAAGGGCCTGAAATCACTCCAGTTTCCTTGACTGAAAACACACTATCCCTGTAAAAAGGGCCCCACAGTGACGACTCCAACAGGACCGGGCAACACCTCGCATTCTCAGTGGTAAGCTTGTCATCGACCTAACACCCGCACACCACCCCTCTGCCACCAGCGAGCTCCCTGTGAAGACAGCGCCCATCTCCAAGTCCACGTGGCCTTACAGAGCCCCAAATCCGCTGCCCCACAGTCCCTTCACCTCAGTTAAATGCTACACAGATTCCTTCACAGAACAGCCCTCTGAGTTCTTTGTTCCTCTCCCTGCCACCCATCTCTGTGGGCTCCTTCTCCTCTGTGTCTCCCAGGAGCCCCTCATTCTATCTCCTTCCACCTCTCTATTCACTTATTCAGACGCAAATGACTATCATCAAATCAACTGAAAAGCCAATGGTGCCTCAGTGTTCAAAATACTCACGATCCCCTGTTGACCTTCGTGGGCCTAGAGGCTCTCCCGCTTCTCAGAGGGAATCGCCCGGGATCTGCACTGCAGCGCTGAGAGCAGAGAGCAAGCCCTTCTCCACGAAAGCAAGCTTCCTCCACCACGCCCAGCCCCGGTCCGTTTGCTTTACTGGTCAGCTTAATAAAGGCAGATACAGGAGGAGTCACACCACTGATCCAGCGTCCAGCAGTCTCATTCGGATGCAAATTCAGCTGCCCAGAGTGTGTGGCCAGTTCTGGTGAGCAGCATTAATGATTTAAAAACAGCTCCTGTCATTTGGGGTTTCCATGGTAAAACCTCTAGGTTAACAGACCATCTAAATCTTAAGAATCAACTCCCAGATGACACACCACCCGTCCTCATTCCTACCCCATGATCTCTTACTGATTTCTTCCAAGCCCCCCCAAAATGCTCTGCAAACACTGAAATTAAAAAAAAAAAAAACAAAACTAGATCTGCTGGCAGATGGAGGAGGGGGGCAGTCATCACATAGATCTGCTTTGATACTGACTTCAAAAAATCACTTTCTTTGGCAAATGGAAGACTAAGTAATAAGATCTTTGAAAGTACAAGTGACAGGGCTTTGTTTTCATTTGCAAAACATCTACCATTCTTTGAAAAAAGTTTTAAAACGGCAAGGGCTCAGGCATTAAAGTTGAATGTATCTCGTCATAATCTTTTCATTGAAAGGAAAAATGACAGCATAACCTCTAGCTGCTCCAAGCTTTGTAACAGACATGTAAGAAAAGGGGGCACAGAAAGTAAGCGCGTGAAGACACCACACACCGGGCGGCAGACAGCACCGCCGAAGGCTCTGCAAAGCCCACAGCCCAGCCTGGAGACCCAGCAGTGCTCCGACCACCGCCAGTGCCTCAACCACTCGGCAGCCTGCAGAAACGCGGCTCATTTTAAGACTCCCTGGTGATGACCGTGCATGTGAAAGTTTCAGAAGCCCTGCTGTACAGACGAGCCCCACGCTGCCCATTTCATGTCACTTTCTACCTTCCGTCGGAAAACAAGCAAAGATGAAGATGAGGTGAAACCCTAGATGAATGCTTCTAACAACCATCTAACTGTTGCCATTTCTACTGTCAGAAATAAGAAGTCTATATTAATATACTCTGAAAAATCTTTCCTTTGACTTCTTTTAACTGAACGAAAAACAAGTGACCAAATAGCAAGAATGAAATCAACAAAAAAGTTAAGACGCTGAGAAGTGGTTAGTTCCTTGAATCAGCGTGACATGATCTCTCAAGCTCTCATTCCCTGATTACGCAAGTTGGGACGACTTCCCTTTAAAGGTGACACAGAATTAAACACAAATGTGAATAATATCCCAGAAGAGGACCAGCATATGCAATAAGATCATTTCTATTTCTCTGCATCATCTGAAAGTTGGCATACATTTCAGCAGCCACATCACCCAGTAGGATCTCATTAAGCTTGCAGTTAACCATATCCTCCCAAGGACTATTTGTTGGGTGAACGGGTGTACCCCCCCCATTCAGTTCAGTTCAGTCGCTCAGTCGTGTCTGACTCTTTGCAACCCCACGAATCGCAGCACGCCAGGCCTCCCTGTCCATCACCAACTCCTGGAGTTCACTCAGACTTAAGTCCATCGAGTTGGTGATGCCATCCAGCCATCTCATCCTCTGTCGTCCCCTTCTCCTCCTGCCCCCAATCCCTCCCAGCATCAGAGTCTTTTCCAATGAGTCAACTCTTCACATGAGGTGGCCAACATACTGGAGTTTCAGCTTCAGCATCATTCCTTCCAAAGAACACCCAGGGCCACAAATCCCAAAGGAAGGCCCCAAACCGACAAAACTCACGGCTCCCAGTTGCGAATTATTTTTCTACGATTTTTCTCCCAACCTCTAAGGTCAAAAACCAAAACCAACACAGGGAGACATATAAGAACATGAGATGCTTTCTTCCTTAGCCAGGTTTATGAAGAAGATACATGATCTGTTGGGTTGCAGACTGCCACGTCTCCTACAAACTCAGCCTCATGGAGAAGGGCTGGGGCTGCGGACACGGGCATGCATGACTATTTTAAATGTACTAGAGTGCCTACCCCAACTTCCACTGATGATGTAAATTCTTATCTATGTCACTTTCAATAAAGCCCCCAAAGGGCCTTAATATAAAATGAATTTGCTAACAATTCAAATTTTCTCTCCATGGCCCTCGCTTCAAAACCCTGGACTACTGAATTAACATGTTCTAACTGCACCAATAGTTCTTCTAATTGACTGTCTCAAAACTGATCAAGTTGTTGATACAGAAAAGCCATGTCGTCCACTCAGCCACAGGCCGGGGCAGAGTCTTCCAACCCTCTTCCAAGCACTCAAATACTGGAGTGCAAGCAATAGGGGTTTCCAAGTCAGTCAGTCCTGGTCGGTTTCCGGTGCCAGGTTCTATGGAAGCCCATTTCTGATCAATTTAAACACAGACACACACACACATTTTCTAACAATTACAACTATATAAAAATGAAACCAGTCCCCATGGAAGAGAGTTAACTTCCCACTACTTGTGGGCAAACTGAATTAAGAGCCTCATCCATTATGAGTGACCAAGTAATTCATCATCGCAGCCAAGGGCACTGTTAATACGGTTGACGGAACAACTGGTAGAAACTGGGGCAAAGGTCAACCAGGGACTAGGTTCCTTCCAGCAAAGGTCTTCACTACCCTGCAGATTATTTTTAACATCACCACCACAGAAAATAAAACCAGTATCCAAGACACATAAGTTTTACGTTGAAGTCCAGAACCTCCCACCAACATTTCAAATGTCAATTGGCTTGGGGGGATTGGAGGGCTGAGACATGTGCACACACTACCATGTTCCACAGGAAACACTTCTGCTTCCATGGCGAGAGAGCAGCCAGTCAAATGCTCCCGTCAGAGCTTCTGGCAAGTAAACCAAGCAGATAGGGGCATGCAGGATGCATGCATGTTCACAGGCAGAAAGCCCTACTCCTGGCATGACATCCCTTCATTAAAACTGACACAGGAGTTAAGACAATTAAGTGGATTACAGCAGCCACCGGATGAGTTACCAACACCACCACATGCATATATTCCATCTCCATTCATTTTGCAAAGGGTCTGAGCGAGGAGCAATTCGTGACTTTCCACCTCCTTTAAAAAAGAAAGAAAGAAAGAAAGAAAAGTGATGCCCAGCTTCAGTGCTCAGTTCCACGCTGCGTTGGAGTAACCGGAAATGTCACATGGGGGGTGGGGGACAGGGGACTGATGACTGAAAAGATATTACCAATAACAAAACTGTGGAAGACTGGCTCCAGGAGGGAGGTGGAAAGAAAATTCACAGCCCTTTCCTCCTTCCAGGGAAGAATGTCTGGAAACCTCTACATAAATGCCTTTTATTTTCAAGAGCCCAGGTTTTGCATATACCTGCTGTTAAATCACCCTACTTAATGCAATTTGTTGCTGTCTGAAATATCAGCCTCTTCCATCAACAGTTTGAGAGAACAATGAAAGCATCCAAAATAATAACAGTAATAATTTGTTAGGGATGTTGATTCTTGGCACTGATTCCACACAAACAAGGACTTAAAGAGCCAGAGAGAGAGAAAATATTAAAAGAGAAAGAGGTTAAAACTGTTTCTTCTGCTTTTAACAAAATATTTTCTCCACTGGAAATCAACTCAATGTCTCAAATCAACTCAATCTTCATTTTTAATTTCATAAAATGGTTCATCTGTCAATCTCAAAGAGAAATGGGGGAACATTCACACCTGGAAATCTGAAGCCACTGACTTACTGAACTGGAGAATGACGCTCCTTTGGTTTTAAATTAAAAGCACTTCAAGCAGCAATTTTCCTCCGAAAGACAAGCTTCCAGGGATAAAGTAAACGGACTGAAAATGCTTATGCAAGGAGAGTTTTACTTCTTCCAAACTCCCATTAAATAATGTGTACTTATCTTTGATTACCGCCTATTTAAAAAAAATAAAATAAAAAGCTACAGCCGAAATTGGATTAAGAACTTCTGCTGAAAACGATTTATTGCATAACACAACTCTGACAGCCTGAATCTCCGGCCACCAACTGAGCCTTTATAAAAATCTGCTGGGCAGCTGCCAAGTCAGCTTTTTTGCATCTGAGCATGTCAGACCCCGCCGTTGCCAAGGCAGCGGCAGCCCACGTTCACGGTTAAGCGGTGCAGGCAGGGGCCAGCAGTGAGGGCCACGCCACTCAGCGTCCACCCCTTCAACTCCTGGTCTGACAGTCTGCTGTCCCAACATAATCAAAAAGGACTCGCGGTCCCAAGGGCACTATCTCCAAGAAACTGGCAGAAATAGGACTGGCGATCTCCCTTCGGTGGAGGAAATAGGGGAGAAATTAAGTCAAATTACAAATAAATACTTGACATGGGTCTTGGAAAGAGAAACCAGAATGAGGGACGATTCTGTGTCAGCAATGCCAACGAGCAACTCCCAACAGCCTCATCTGGGAATAAATCATTAACAACTAGGTTCCCAAGGGCATTCTGACTGATTGGGATCTTTTCATCCTTACAGCCTTTTTATGTTAATAAGAATATCCCCAAACCCCCCAAATGGCATATTCTAAGCTGCACTATCCGACAGCGTAGTCACCAGCCACATGTGGGTATTTACGACTGACTTAATTAAAATTAAAAATTAAGTTCCTTAAGTTGTACTGGACACATTTCAAGAACTCATCAGCCATGTGCTTCTCAAAATGGACACCCCGGCTAAAGAATGTTTTCATCCCTCCTGTTCTAGATCGGCCCTGATAATGAATTGGACGGAGTTTTTCATTTGGCTGTGTTCCTTGCTAACTCATTTCATTATGGCCCTAAGACTCTTCAAAACAGGTACAAGAAAATTCTGGAACATGAGAATACCCTGCACAAGAAAATCAGAGTCTAAAGTAGGTAAGAACTGACATTTACCCATATAACTCTCAGGAAGTGGTTCCAACTTGTTCTGCCACATCTTACCTTTCAAATTTGCAGGGAATGTACATGAAATTCAGAGGATGAAATACAAGATTCTTCAGTCTACGAGGAAGCCCTAAAGACACGCACTGCTTTAATATGCCTTCGAATCATGTTCTAAATTATTTCCCTGCAAAATAACTCCTCTGGGTTTAAGAGCAGACAAAAACCAGCACCCCACCAGCTAGTCTCCCAATACCAACGGGTGGCCCAAACTTCTGAGAATGACCACTGCCCCGCCTCCTGCCAGAACCAGTCAAGGTTACGGGCCTCTGAGCCAGGCCAAGGGCTAGGATGACTTTTATACTTCTGTTTCTCCCCCCAGGCCCTGGGACACTGCTGGGTGACGTGATGAGCTCTGTCAATACCTAACTGACTGACTTGACTTGCTGGCTTTTTCTGGCTCAGAAAGAACCTCCACCCAGGAAATAAGCATGAGCGTCCACACTTTCCCAGGGGACTGGCTGTCTGGTCACGCTACACTGTAAAACCTGTTAAGGGGTGGGTGTGGGGGGCCATTTTATGAAAATTTTCAAGTTACAGTAAAGTACACAAATAAACTTTGTCTTTGGATTTAATATCAATGAACACCCAATCACGTTTGTTCTTTCCCTCCTTTCCTCATATCCTCCAGCGGTCCCCTGAGTTAAGGACCATCAGTTTGTACCTTGTCATTACAGGAACGGACCTCCAGAAATAATTTTAATGCCTGTCACCCCTCCAAACAGCGCTTCCCACTAATGGAAAATGCAGACCAGCGTGTGGCAGGTCACACACTACTGTTTCTCGTGCCTCTGTCCTCCACGTTTGATAACTCCACGTTTCAACCATTTCCAAATGATGCACAGGATGTTCAGACAGACTTGTCTGTGTGACTCCAGAGGCTTTGCCAGGTCTGTTTCATCTTCGTGTCTCCAGCCTTTAGGGCTGAGTCTAGTACACAACAGCAATATTCAAAAATGCTTCTTCAATGGAGTGAACACGTTAACAGCAGTCAGGAGGTAAGAGGCCTGGATTTTGGTTATGGAATTCTGTTTCCCTGTGTACAAACAGATGAACACAGAGTTGCCACCAACCTGAGAAATCTATGAGAAAAAACACTGGAGCTTAACAAACCACACATGTGGGTTCCACCCACAAAGTTTCTCCCAGGTGATGCTGCTGGTCAGAGAACAGACTGAGAACCACAGGTATACAGCCTGCAAGGGACCTGACTCCCACCTTGCCTGCATGAAGACTGTTCTCACTGCCAGAAAATACATTATAACTGCCAAACCTAAGGCAAATCATTAGAAACCTGACTCCTGGCTGGTTTTTCTGTTTCCTCTCCCCCAAAACCTTCACTTCGTGGCAAATAGATGGGGAAACAATGGAAACAGTGAGAGACTTTATTTTGGGGGGCTTCAACTGCAGCTGGTGACTGCAGACATGAAATTAAAAGATGCTTGCTCCTTGGAAGAAAAGCTATGACCAACCTAGACAGCATATTATAAAGCAGAGACATTACTCTGCCAACAAAGGTCTGCCTAGTCAAAGCTATGGTTTTTCCAGTAGGCATGTATGGATGTGAGAGCTGGACTGTAAATATAAAGAAAGCTGAGTCAAAGAATTAATGCTTTTGAACCGTGGTGTTGGAGAAAATTCTTAAGAGTCCCTTGGACTGCAAGGAGATCCAACCACTCAATCCTAAAGGAAATCAGTCCTGAGTATTCATTGAAAGGACTGATGCTGAGGCCGAAACTCCAGTACTTTGGCCACCTGATGTGAAGAACTGACTCACTGGAAAAGACCTTGATGCTGGGAAAGATTGAAGGTGGGAGGAGAAGGGGATGACAGAGAATGAGACAGTTGAATGGCATCACTGATTCGATGGACATGAGTTTGAGCAAGCTCTGGGAGTTGGTGATGGACAGGGAAGCCTGGTGTGCTGCAGTCCAAGAGTCAAACATGACTGAGCAACTGAACTGAAAACTTTCAACTCTGATTCCTCTGCCCTTCCCAATCTCTGATTATGATGGAAATAAAAACTGCATCAACTTACATTCTAAAACCATCAATCCTTGGGGCTCCTTTCAAAGTTCAAAAGCCTCTGAGGCTCCCAGTGGCTACTACAGAGGGCATTTCCAAATTTCCTAGCATGACCTACAAAATGATCATCAACCCAACTTAGCATAGAGTTGTTAAGTCCTTGTCCCGCTAGTGCTCCCAACCCCTGCCCCCGGAACTGACCAGCGATAAGCATCTCACACAGAGGCAACAGCTCTCATTTTGCAGCCCCATCTCAAAACAGACACCAGCAAACAGAAGTACTGGTGTTTATTAACTGAATATTAATCATGACTTCAACAATAACTCACCAGTAAATAAAGAACAGACTGAATACATACAAATAAAAGTACAACCTCAAACCTCTAATACCAAGAAATACATAAACAATTAGGCTCAATTTTTCAACTCTGTCTTAGTATCCACCACCCCAGCTCTTGGTCTTTATAATGCAAAGAATGCATGATCTATGTGACCAGGACCCTTAGTACAAGATGTCAGTTTCATTCAAACTGAGATATTTACTACCAGTGAACTCAGTTCCTAGTCCAATGACAAGATTTAACCATATCACTATTTCACAATGATTTCTGAAGATCACAACTATTTCTGCCACCTAAACAAAACCAGAAACCTTCACTGGCTCCCTCATTTCTTTCATGCAAAATGAGATTTCCTGCAGTTTTTTTAGCTCCATAAAAATAGCCTGATAGATGAGTGAATGATTCAATGAAAAGATTCATGCTTACCTACAGACCGACAGAGCTCCTCCAAAGTTATGAGGGCTGACCCCCTAAAAGGCGATATAAGCAGTTTCATTTTCAAGCACAGCTGTTAGGAATAGCAAATATGGCCTTCTAGAAGTAACATCACAGTCCTTCCTATGTTGGCATGTCACAGTGATAAGAGAAAACCCATGTTGTGAGCGCAGTGGATGTGAAGTAAAAGTTTACCATTTACACTTCATATGATGTGTGTGAAAGAATAAAGCAGAAGAGGGAAGATGACAATTTTACTCCAAATGGGAAAACACAGAAAAGTTTTGAAGAAAGAAGTAACAGAATTTGATTTCTATTTTTCAAAGCTCACACAGGTTGCTGGGTTGAGATTAAAACAGGAGACTGGGGGTGGGAGGATGGGTGCGGAGATAAAGGAAGGTGGGACGACTGCCCACAAGAAGTGAGGACGGAGGCGGCAGCAAGAGGCAGTGAGGACTAAACCAACCGAGAACCGAGTACAACGTGAGAAACCAGGAATAAACAAAAGGTGACCCCAAGTTTTCATCTCAGGGCATTTCCTTTCCTTTCTGGAGGAAAAAAGGAGGCACTTCTGAGAACAGTGTTTTGGAGCAGAAAGTAGGGAGGAAGGAACCAAGAGCTTCATTCTTACACTCAGCTAGAGGTGTCCACACAGACCCTGGGTGAGAGGTCCAAGTTCAGGCTGCGTGTCAAAGCCAGAGATCTGAATACAGCTCGTAGTTAAACATCAAACCTAGACTCCAGTCTTATCAAAAGGGCAGAAAAACACAGTTCACATCTTGGCTGAAAGTAAGGGGTGAAGTCAGGTAAAGGCTGCCTGACCTGGACAAGTCATTTTATGGCCAGTAGGGTTTTCAGAGACTTAGGAAAAATGATGCTTCCAAATAAACAGTGAATGAAGGCAGAGAACGGAACATGGGAGGAAGAAAAGGGATGTTTCGCGTACTCCAGAGGCTTTCTAGAAACATCTGCACTGGATGATGCCCTGTGTTAACTTCAATAATCTAGCAGCGGAGACTCAGAAACCCACTGCTCAGCATGGGCCACACTGCAGGCCCAGGGCTGCTGCTGGTGAGAAAGTTCTATGTAGCCACACGAAGTCGTAACTCACTCACACACATGTGCAGACGCCCCTTCTTATATTTAGCTTCACATGCAAATGAGGAAGTGATGACACCCAGCCCTAAGCAGGCTGAGGCCCGCTCTCCCAGGTAAGTGTTCAAGCGGTGATGAGTCAGAGAGGGTTGCACACGGGTGAGCTCTCAGGTGAAATCATGCAAGGATCCAGAGAAGCTTCTTTGAAATGCCCCAAAGACTCGGAGGAAAAACACAGAAAATAATTCCTTCTATGTGGTCAACTCTATTTTCTATCAGACCCACCACCTGTGAGTCACAGCCCACTGCCAGACCTACACTGTGCTTTTCCTCTTCAAATTCTTAGTTTCTCTCCTGAAAAGCACTCTGAACGGGGGTTCCTGGAAACCTACATTTCCACCCTCCCAACCAGCGCTCCACCGCTACTGCTGGTGGACTGCCGTTCCAGCTCTGGGCAGCACAGGAGCTCAGCCACCCTGGAAATCCCTAGGAAGCTTTATCGAGGACAGACCTCAGCACCAAGCTCTGAGTCAATGCCAGGGTAGGGCTGGGGGTCAGCGATTTTGGTGAACTCAGCGTGGGCACCACCCATCCATCGACCCTCCCATCTTTGATGGACTTGGTCTCACTGCATTAAAATCACCCATTTCCTAACAACTTCCTAACAGCAAGCCTGGCACATTAGGAGCTTACTAAGCAACTGTTGAGGAAATGAAGCTTAAAAAAGGAAAAAACCATGTAACTAAGGAAACCAGGTTAACTATTTAAATAGAACACACAGTATGTTCAAATACACTTATTTTCTTGACATTAACCCTCTAAAATTGAGGATTCGGTATTCTCTAAAATCGAGAAAAAGTTTTAGCTGAAACTAAAGCTTTCTTTTCTCGTAAACACAAACTGAACCCATACTACCTGCAAGGAACTGAATCACTGAATAAACCATTCAGAGTTTCCCTGCCTCCAAATGAAGAGGAAAACCAACCCTGCATGTCTATGAGTCAGAGCCAAGTTCTGATTTGCCAATAAAACACTCAAAATATTATCTCAGTAAAAGTATCAGGAAACTAGGTTATGGCTGCTCACTGATTTAACCACATCAGGAGGGAGAGTCTGAAGAAGCAGATCATCTTTAACCCAAAACCCCATCATCGGGAGGATGTGTCCAGCTCTTTGCGATACCATGGACTATATGGTATCCTCCAGGCCAGAATACTGGAGTGGGTAGCTGTTCGCTTCTCCAGGGGATCTTCCCAACACAAGGATTGAGCCCAGGTTCTCCTGCATTGCAGGTAGATTCTTTACCAGCTGAGCTGCCAGGGAGGCCTAAAAACTGAGAAGGGAAAAGCCTTTGTATGTTCTATTTCTCCTTGACCCCAAACTCAAACTGCTGCAGAATGATTCCAACCCCTAAATCACCTGTAGGAGACAAATGAAGCTTTTATTCTTCTCCTTGTGCTATCAGAACAAGCTCTACTGTGTCAGGTCTCCTGTTCATGTTCACACATCATCCAATTTCTCCTTCCAGGTACGAGGTCTCTAGAAGGCCTGCTGCCTTCTTGCTCCAAACATTCTCCATTATGCAGCAGTTCAGAAAGATCTGTCCATCCCACAGCTTCCAACATGATAACAAGGGACTGCTTTTAGCCTAAGAGTTGATGATGAAACACTTAAAAGGAAAAGCAGAAGACAGGAAAAAAGAAGGAGCAGGGGAGGAAAGGTTATCCTATACAAAACAATTCTCCTTTTTCAGGGCCAGTTAGGGTTTGACAAACTTTTCAGACCATTTTACAAAAGCCCTGACCTCATAGAAAACACTTTCCAATTTTAACATACATACCCACACAAAGAAACACAGCAGGCACTCCTCACCGGCCAAAATAAAATGCTCTCTAGTAATTACCATAAATAGAGAAAGAGATGGGCTTCCTGAGTCAGAGTACAGAGGATGAGAAAAACCACCAGCAACAAAAACATCATAAACAAAATTACACAGTCAACAATAAACTGGGAGGAAAGTGGAATTGCTTCTCAATGAGATGCAAAGAAACACATCTGTGAGATGCTCAAACAAGAGACAAAGAGGGTGTAGCCCTTAAATACAAAGAGAACCTGGTGACAATTCATTTTCTGTAGAACAAACTAAAGTTTCTGGAAAATCCCACAAAATATTATTAATGAAAATACTTGAGAATGGATTTATTTCTCATCACTCTCACTTATTCTTTCCCATACATTTGGCATAAAATTTCCCAATCAACTCCAAGGTTTTAGACAATTTTAAGAATCAGGAAATAAAGTTGCTTTGAGAGATTCTCCCTTAAAAACAGCCTGAGAGGACTTCCCTGGTGGTCTAGTAGTTGAGAGTCCACCTGGCGATGCAGGGGTTCGATCACTGGTCTGGCAAGATCCCACATGTCACAGGACAGCTGAGGCCATGCTCCGCAACATGAGAAGCCCTCACAGTAAGAGAAGCCCATGTGCCACCACTAGAGCGTAGCCCTCACTCGCAGCAACTAGAGAAAGCCCATGAGCAGCAACGAAGACCCAGCGCAGCCCGAGGGAAAAAAAAGAGCCCGAGAGCCTCTCAAACAAACTAGAAGGCATTTGTCCATCAGTCTAACCACAGCTCCCACTGTGATAAGATGTGATTAGTTTGCAATGATAATTTGAGTTCACTGTTTAAATCATATCCACAATGATAGGCAGTACAGAAAACACTAATAATGAAGGAAGAGAATAAAAATAAGCACATGCGCCTGCCTTATAACCCTCTCCAGTCTGTAAACTGTACGAGTCCAATCTAGAAATGTTCTGCTAGGAAAAATGGTACGTTCATTACTGCAAAATCACAAGTTATCTCCTTGGGAGAAGGGAATGGCAACCCACCCCAGTATTCTTGCCTGGAAAATCCCATGGACAGAGGAGACTGGCAGGCTACAGCCCACAGGGTAGCGAAGAGTTGGACAGGACTCAGTGACCAAAGAGCAACCCACGTGATCTACACTTAGGGTCGCACTCTGTGAGCTTGACCATATTCTAGGCAACCTTCTAAGAGACGCTGGTGAATAACGGACTGATGCGGAAGCAGGTGGCTTGCCTCACACAGACAGCAAGAGGGAGGGCCTGTCAGTGGCTCCAGCACCACTGTCTCTGGACACCAAGCAGTCAGCAGTCTGGCGCCTCCCCTCTCATCTTCACCTGTTCAAAGAAATCTCTGAATCTCTGGAACCATCATTTTAAAATAATTTAAATGATGAGTTTTGTAATATGTGAATTTCACCGCAACAACCGAAACTGGTAATATTAAGTTTGCTAATCTCAAAACAAATTCTACTTAAAATTTACGTAATTTTTAAAGTGTTTTCTTTGAGGTCAGGACTTTTGTAAAATGGTCTGAAAAGTTTGTCAAATCCTAACTGGCCCTAAAAAAGGAGAGTTGTTTTGTAGAGGATAACCTCTCCTCCCCAACTCCTTCCTTTAAGTGTTTCATCATCAACTCAGGCTAAAAGCAGTCCCTTGTTATCATGTTGGAAGGTGTGGGATGGACAGATCTTTCTGAACTGCTGCATAATGGAGAATGTTAGAAACAAAGATACTTAAAGCATCTCCACTTTATTGAGATATGGAGAACAATGAAAGTGTTAACATTCACTCCCATGTTAAAGTTCTAGAAACACTTTTACTGGCAAACTGGGCCACAAGGCTTGTGAGAACCATCCACTGGCACGTGACACACTCCAAGCCACTTTTTACCAAGTAAAAGTCAACAATTCCCAAATACAAAATATATCACTATACTGCAGCCTAAGCAAAGCAAAGTATCAGCTTGTATTTTGATGCTGTTGTGTTGATTAGAAACTGCTCATCATGCATCACTGAAATTGAAAATCAGTAAAACGTGCAGGGAGACAATTCCTTTATATTACCTTCTGAGACCCATAAACTTCTTAATCGTAAGGGCAGGATGGGTGTGCGTGGGGTTTGCTCCTTCTATCCTCAGAGCCTTATCCCAACGAACATTAGAGGCCAAACACACAGAAAGGGACGCAGTGAATTACTGACACCATAATCTCAACATTCGTCCTGGTTTTCAGCATTTTCTTCCTTTGCATTCTTGCTGTGGTCTGCAATGGTTTGAACCCATATTCCAAATAACTCTCTTTCAAGCTCACTTGCCCCTGCTCTGGCCTCTTCCCTTATCGCAACACTCATGTCTCAGTCGAATGTCACCTTCTCCAAGAAGCTTTCTCCAACCACCCTACCACACAACCTGCTTTAACTTTCTTCAGAGAATTTATCACCTGTAAAATTTGTATTTGATAGGAACACATATTATATGGTTTCCTAACTAAATTACTGGCTGAATTCCACCAGTAATGGGGCAAAAACTCAATGATGATATATGAGGCATTCCATATATTCAACACTTTGATTTTTGACAGTGATACAGTTAATTATTTTTATCATAAAAAAACAATAAAAAATAAATAAGGAGGAGGAAAGGGGTAATTTAACTCATATAAGCTAACAAATTCAAGCCCACCCCTCTGTTAATGAGAACAAGGAAACAAGGTTAACACAGCCTCATTCTGTCTACCCAATGCTAACTAACAATTACCAAAAACCAGTGTCTTAAGACACAAATTTATGCTCTTACCAGTTTGAGCAACCTCCAGGAGATAGTGAAGGACAGGGGAGCCTGGCATGCTGCAGTCCACGGGTTCACAAAGAGTGGGAGAGGACTTAGCGCCTGAACAACAACAACAGATTCTGAAGGCCAGAAGGTCAAAATCAGTTTCACTGGGTTAAAGCGGAGGTGTTTGGTAAGGCTGTTTTCTTCTCGAAGCTCTAAAGGGAAAATCCAATGCCTTGCCTTTTCGGCTTCCCTGGCTTGTGGCCCCTTCATCCACCTTCAAAGATCATCACTCCAACCGGCTAAGGTTCTGTTTTCCCCTCTCCTTTTTCTCTCTCTGCCTCTGAAGCGCATAACTCTCTTATGTAAGGATGCTTGTGATTAAAACCAGGCACACCTGGACCAGCCCAGCCCGTCTCCCTGCTGAAGACCCTTCACTTAAGCACGCCCCGTTTACCACTGAAAGTAACAGGCTGGGGGGACCTGAATATATTCGGGCGCCATTACACAGCCTCCATTATCTTACGCTGGAGGTGAGGAGGCTGAGAGTGGTCTCGGGAATTTTTTTTTCCATTTACTTTTTTTTTTAAGTGTAAATAAAGACTCAACTAGGTCCTCGGATCTTGTGCTAGTGAAAGAAGAAAACCTCAGTGGATCAAGAACAGTGGATGGAACTACCATCTCAAAGTTTCCAAGAAACAGCAAAGTAACTGAATCCTTTGGTTAAAAACTTTTCTCTGTACTAAAACCACAGGTGGTAAGCGAGTGGCAGGCTGGTTTAAGGGTTTTCTGATTTCTCAACAAAGAGGAGCGTCAGATGCACACTAGGAAAAGGATCATTTCAGCTGACAGGAGCTTCCCTTTCTACTAGGATTTCAACTGTTAATTTACCTTATCAAATGGCATTAGATCTAGGACTAAAATTTTACATTTAAAAAATAATTTTATTACTCAAAAAGAGCCCTTCTTAGATAGTATTGTTTCTGAAAGAGATGGGTATTTTGTTTTGTTTTTGAAATCTCCAGACTGCTCTGTTCAAAAGTAAAACTAGAAATTTAAATAAGTTAACATATGAATCTGTTGAAACTTTCTCAGAAGGAGATGATATGCATTAACCTCAAGATCTCTACTCACGATACACAAACGGATAGATAATAAACACATGAAAATATGCTTGACAGCATCATTCATGAGGGAATTGCAGATCAAAACCACAATGAGACACCACTCCACACCCACCAGGATGGCTGTAATCAAAGAAGACAAGAGTTTAAGTGCTGACAGTGGTAAGTGCTGGAGAAACTGGATCTATCACACACTGTGGTGGGAATGAAAAACAGGGCAATGGTTTTGAAAACCAGTCTGGCTGTTCCTGAAAAAGTTCAACAGAGTTATCACAGGACCCAGCAATTTCACTCCGAGGTATACATACCCAACACGAGTGAAACCACACATCCACACAAAAACTCACACACACATGTTCCCAGCAGCATCATGTATAATGGCTAAATGTGCAAACAACTCAACTGTCCAACAAATCATGAGTGGATAAAAGTGTGTTATATCCACAAATGGAACTGCTCAGCAATGAAAACAAAGTATTCCTTTTTCTCAATAAAGGTGCCTTGTGCCAATTAACAACCTCTGCTGTGCTACAATTGCATTTGCTTGCAAAGCTGCCCTACTTTGCACATTTGACAGGTTGTTGTTTAGTCCAACTCTTTGCAACCCATGGACTGTAGCCCCACGAGGCTCCTCTGTCCATGGAATTTTCCAGGCAAAAATACTGGAGTGGGTTGCCATTCCTTCTCAAGGGGATCTTTCCAACCCAGGGATCGAACCCGATTCTCCTGCACTGGCAGGGGGATTCTTTACCACTGAGCCACCTGGGAAGTGCTCCATTTGATGGGTATTTTATGGAAAATTCAGATCTTGCAATGGAAAAGATGGAAAAACCTTTCTACTGCTCCATCAGCTGGAAGCACTCTATCCAACGTCTGTCCCCTATGTGACGGGGCCCCTGTCCCAACTCGACAACTTTCAGACATCAGGCATACGGCAGGTCAGGGGAGCCGAGCAAGAGCGCACCAGGGGAAGGGAAGAAAACCCTAGGACGCGGCAGCATCGTGTCCCAGACACTGGCCTCCCGTTCGGCACAGTGAGCCAGGACCCTGCAGAAGCAAGTGGGCCTCCTGCTTCCGGAGTCTGAGCCGGGACCGCAGCAGGCGTGTGTTCCTAGGAGACAACTCGCAGACAGAGGACAATGCAACCAGAGGGCTGGGGGGAGGGGAATCCGAGCTGCAGTGGTTCAGACCTGGAGGCTCACAGGGTCTCGGCTGAGTACGACCGCACAGATTTACAGCGGCCTTCAATGCGTTCTGTTACAAAGAACTACATGTCAATAAATTAATTTGAGTGTTAGAAAACAAATAGTGTTTCAGGGAGGAGGGGAGCTGGGAAAGATAAGGGGGCAGTAAAGACTGGGTTTATGGGACTCCTGCCTGTCTATCCAGTGAGGGGCCAGCAGGCAGACTGAGCTCCACTGCCCCCCTGTGACACCATCGAGGGAGACCATTCATGGGAGGGGGAAAAAAAGCTAAATGAAAAATCAACACGGACTTGAAATACCGCCTGGCTTCAAGATTCAGCACCGTGACTCTTTTTAAAAAGCTTATCAACAGGAGTATCTGCTTTTTTTTTTAAACCAACTCTCCAGCCAAGCCCAGATGAGTCTGTAGAGTCTCCTGGGAAGAGATGGGCAGAGCAAAGTGAGGAGCCCAGGGAGTCTGGAAGCCGCGGCAGGAGCATGATTCAGGCTGCCTCTCTCCCTGCCAAATGAAGCCGCCACCGATGCCAAAACATCCCATTTATAACGCCGCACAAAAGCGTGTGTACAGAGGGACCACACAGCAACTTTTCAGGAGGCTAGAGTAACTTCCAAGTTTAACCCATTAAATGGTCACTCCTTAAAAAAAAAAATCAGCAAATATGAAACTGGTGGTCAACAGCATGCCCCCAGCAACAGCAGCTTCTCAGAGGTCTGAGTTACAAGCAGGCTTCAGTGACATGAAGGTAACTCCTTCCTACTGACAGATCACGGCACACCTGCACCAAAACGGATGCATGAGGCCAGCAGAGAAAACTAGGAACAGTCTTACACACACACAGCCCTACATAGCGGCCACAGAGGGTTGTCTGGATTCCACCAGGAAAGGCAGGGATGAGAACCCAGACCACCAGCTTTCATGAGGCCAGTGTCTTCCCAGGCCCCCAGGCCGCCCTGCGCTGGGAGAAGGGCTGTGTGACCATCCGCGGTGTGTGGGACAGCTCCACCCACGTTCCCCCTAATCCCCACAGTCACCTTTCCCATATCGGCCGAAGATGTCTTTCCTCACCCCGGAAGGAGGAGTTTTCTTCCAACTCAGTATCAGCACGTGGTTCCCCTATCAGAACCACACACCCACTCAGGATTTCTAACCAATGCTTGGCTCCCCAACCACACAAGGTAAGCTCACGTCTCATCATCCTCATCATCCATATTTAGCAGCATCCTCTTCCTTCACCAAAAAGTAAATAATTCCCATTACGTTCTACACCGCTAGGACAGAACACAGCACTCTCAATTCACAATCCCTTAGTCAGGCCTCAAGATACCAGACTGTTTTGTCCTGAAGGTTAAGTCCAGTTGTTCACCCCATCTCTGGATGCCCTGGAACAGGCAATCCTTTTGGACCTAAC
>NW_011494846.1:2172699-2190855 GCF_000754665.1 Bison bison bison | reverse complement strand
AACAGAACTTCATCCACTGGGGGGCCCCCTTTCTTTTTTTTTTTTTTACGTGCCACAGGTTTTGGCCACAACAACTATTTCTTTCACTAATATCAGATTTACAGCCTGCTGCTTCATTTATGTGCCTTGTTTATTCAAAGTAACTTAATGATGTGATCCAGCACTGAAATGAAGTCGTTCTGAATCCTGTTTCAATAGGAATTAATTCCAACACCCAACAGAGCATAGAAATAGATTAAAGGTATGGTTGTAAGATAAAGCACCATGCCCAAACCCACTCCTGCTCGGGCTCCAGGACACCATGTCACAGATGCCACCTGGGTATTGTTCTAAACATGAAAACCAAATACATCTTAGGATCAAAGAAAAACAGTAATTACAAAAAGCACCCAAAAATCACCCTAACAGCTGCATGGTCTCCATGTTTACAGTGAACGAGTATCTGATGGGTAGACAGTACATTTGATACATATTTTTATGAATGTCTCCAGAGAGAGAGAGAAACCAGGTGAGCTAGAGCACAAAGACAAACAGCTCTGCCTTCCTCATGGAAGAAGGTCGGCTCAGGTGCCTGGTCACTGGGAAGCACAAAAGCACAGAAAAGTGACCCTGCTGCTGGCAGCGATTCTAACTCTGTGCCCAGAGGTGATCCATCTCCCCCAATTCTCCCCAATTCTGAGTTATAAGAACAGAAGCTGTCCATCACAAAACTGAATACAATCCAGAAGACTTAAGCAGCATTTAGTTCTCAGATGCAGTGGCCCGTCACCACCTCTGAACCCACAGCTACACCTGCACCATCCGAAGGCCGATAAATCTACGAACGGCCGAATGTGACAACTGGCCGTCTCACGTGGTGTGTGTCTTGTCTCCAAAAGCACAGCCGTCCAGGATTTGAGGGACAGAAGCTGAAGGCCAGAAGACGATGCCTGCTGTGTTTGATCCACCGTATCTTCAACTTTCCCTCAGTCTCACTGATAACAAACCAAACTGCAGCATGAGCGGCAGAGGGGGCTTTATGACATTCCTTCCTTTTTCTCTTCAGCATTTCCTCAGGAGCTGAGCCAAACCCATCAATGATCTTTTGCCAAAACTGCAGCTACCAAGCTGCCAGTGCCAAAACCGAATCCCACTTCTAAAACTGTGCTCTTTAATTTGCCCTCTACTTCCAGACTGAACAACCCTGGAAATAGAAATGGGAATTTTCCAAGCTGGAAATAGTTCTGACTGAAAACTCTCTAGTCACTCTCTCTGGATAACCCAGGCAGACCCGCTTCACTCACACACATACTTAGGGCACACGATGTGGTTGTGGCTGTGGATGGAGACACTAAAATTTTACCCGCCCACAAAATTCCATTCCTTAGACGAAACATTTTCACTTTTTTTTTACTCAGTATCTTCCATCACCCAAAGGAAGTCGTCGTATCTTGGATTAGAGAATAAAAACTAAAGTAACAACTAGGTCCTTCAGAAAGAACTGGTACTCATCTATCACATCAGTCATGGGTGGCCTCCTGGATGGATGATTAAAAAAAAACTGACAAGCAGAGCGACCTCAACTGCAAGGTCGAAGGGAAAGTTCGTGTGACAAGATGGTCTAAGTGATCTTACTGCAAATGCTTTCCATTCCTAATACACGACTATCAACATGGAAAAACCCTCTCAACTGTGGCCCTTAAATCTTCAATTTTCACCTCATGGTTATACTATGACCTGCTCTTTTGCTGAGATAACATTACTTGTTTTGTTTCATTAATTGGCTTAACTCCCCTCAACCACCCACCCACCCACAGAGGTAGGCCAGAGTAAACATGGAGCATCAGCAGCTCCAGCAGCTCCGTGTGTCCTGGCGGGCCCTCCCAGCCCGCTCCTCCTGCTGCAGCTGCTTCTCATCGAGATGGACCCGTCTGCAGAGGCCTGGCTGTGGGTTTTTTTACCCTCTAATGATTTCAATGAAGAATAAAGGATAACGCGAAGTTTGACATTTTTATACTTAAGAAGAAAGCAAGAGCAAATCTCTCCGCCCTTTCAAGTGTAACTCAAAAGGAAAAGAAAATCCGCTAGTTAACATCTGGAACAAAATATTAAATCAAATTAAAACTTTAAACCAACTCTGTGAGCTTATGGAAAGTTTGAACCAGGCAATGGAAGTTTCCAAAATACATTTTAGAAAAAGCACTGACCTAGCCCCCCAGCAAACACACACACACACACAGAAGAACCTACTAAAATGTAGACTCAGAGAGAAAACAGCACACTTGAGGCACAATTAAATTCCCTTGTCCTGTAAAATGGATTTTCAAGCCCCTACCACCAACATATATAATACGTAAATTTTTAAACCACAATAAAATTATGATATATCTTTAAAAAAGACATTAGTGTAATCGGAGAATGTCTCTTTGTCCCATTTTCACTGACCTCCTCCCAATATACACACATCGTGAGGACTGAAACACTTCTGCAAAATGCCCACCAACCACATAAATAATCAGGGAAGGTAAAATGGAATCTGCAGGCTTAAAAGGTTAAACTACTTACAAGAATGCTTCGTTGCTTAAATAACCATTTCTCTCATGAGAAGCATGCAGCTCTCTTCTCTTTTATTCTCCACATCCCCCACATACACTTTCCTGAAATCTTGCATTAAATCAACACACTCGACTCCTGAGCCCCAAATCCTTGAACAGAGTAGCTACTGGATGTTTAATTGCCTAACATGTGTCCCTGTGTACTCAGCTTATTTAATCACCTAATGGCTCGGGTAACAAATACAGCTTTAGGAAATCCTTCTACCTGGCTTTATTCTGATATAAAACGGCTCAATTACATAAATTTGACAACCATATTTAAAACCTATGTGGAATTACAAACATCCAAATGCTTACATCCATTGGAGCATATTCAGGACAAATGATACCAAGCGATGCTCACGGAGGTAGCCAGGAAGGCTTCTTTAGGCGAAGACTCTACATCTCTCCCAGATAAAGGTAGGGAAAATCTTTCCTTAAGAGTTATGTGCACAGGTGCACCAACCAAATGCAGAAAAGCAGGAAGGAAAAAGGAAAAAAGCCACACCAAAGCCAACTATTTTGCCCCACAAACCAGAAATCCATCAGCACATTAACTGAAACCAGAAACTAGGAAAGCTGAGAAAACTTAAGAGGTGCAGACATTCATAACAAGAGGAGGAGAATCATGGATTTAATTACTCCCACCATATATGACAATTAAGGATAAATGGTGGAAAACCACGAGACAGCAGACAGTGAAGGAAAAAAGGTCAATGCTGACTGCCGTTAGTGTTAACCGCAGGCGTTTCCAACACCTGCTGTAAGCTACTGCATAATAAAAAATGAATTATTCTCCTAGTGAATAAACAAATATATTAATGTGAGTCAGGATCTCTGGGAAGTGCATTTAAACTCCTTTGAGCCACCAAAGTAACATTCACCAAACAGATGCTTCAATGCACATTAAACAGGATGGAAAGACTGTGACCTTCTTCAAAGATTCCCGGCTACATCTGACAAAAACACAGAATGTAGCGTTACCAGACAGGAAATTCAGTTCATAAGAGTTCATTATTTCAAATACAAACAGCTGAGTAACAACAACAATAAACATTTATTGAATACATTTTACATGTATGACCACAACTATTTCTCAGAACCACCCCATGAAGAGAAGGCTAACTTGATCCAGACTGCACAGTGAGGCAGTGGGAGGGGTGAGGTTCAACCCCACACAGATCTCCCAGCAATCCACAAAGCAAGTCTCCCCAGAGTGCGATGGGACCCCAGCGGAACACAGCCATTCTCAAGTGCTGTGTTAAACCGGAAACTTACCCCATGCTACTCTAGGAAAACACAAGAAAATGGAAATCCTCTTCAGAAAATTCTCTCTAAAGGGAATAAAGAAGTTATAAGGGAGAGTAAGTTTACCAAAGCTATAAAATGTACAAAATGCACAGATGGTCTTACGCCATTCCCAACAAGATGTGAATAAAACACAAGCTATATTTAATTATAAACTGAATTTCAGTTGAATCCTATCCCTCACCCAGACACGAACTACTTTTCCAAATACTTGTCTAATTTCCATCGAAAGCTCTTTCTCAATTGCACAGGCAAAAAAACAGGACTACAATGACCAGACCAACAGAAATTGATAAGCTCGACCTTGAGACTTTTGGTCCAAAGACAAACCAATCTCAAATTGGGGTGCAGTTCCAATCATGATAGCGGGGCTCCACTCTGGTTATTCCAAACCAGAGTACCAGGCGGTAGAGCTCACGGTGCTGAACTTCTGTAGTTCCCCAAAGGGTTCAGACACACAGCCGTGGTTAGCATTGTATCACACTGCATTTCTGAATCTATTCCAGGCCTTCTTGAAAAGACCTTGAAAGAAACATGTCTACACAGATAAGCACTGTGTTAAGTCTCTACTCCAAAGCACAAAAATACAAGAACATAGACTAGAAACTTCTGACAAGCATAGCAAGATAGTAGTAGGAACAGACGTCAACTAGCATCCCTGAGCCTGGAAGACAAGTGAAGCTTCAAAAAAAAAAAAAATTAAAACTCCAAGTTACCAACAGTGCCACACAGAGAAATCACATCTGACATGCATTTTATGATTTCTGCAGTAACAGCAAACTCACCTTTCTATCAAAAATTAAGTTAGGCTTTGTGCCCTCCCCAAAAATTAATAGATCCTCAACTAACACTGAGATGGAAGATGATAATCCAAAAGAACACACAATCCAAGTCTTCAAAACTCTACTGTGATATAAGCAGCAGCTTACAAATTACGTTACTAATGAAAATAAAGAGAGGATGTCCAAAGCATTAAGCAGGGAGTTACAACGTTATTACAACATTAATTAACAGTTGAGTGTTACAGAAAACTTCAGACCAAGAAGAGACAGACAATCTGAGATTAAAAATTTTCAGCTGAGAACATATAAAGATAGATACATGCTAAATAGCATAGATCCTATCAAAGCAACACCAGTCAACACTGAATAATCTATCTTCATGGTAAGTTTACTTCTAAAATCAGATCTTCTGAGGGCTAGGAATGCTCTGGATTTCGAGTGATGAATGCAGAGCCTTCAGAACTTATAAAAACCACTGAAATGCACACTTTACATGGGTGGGTTGTATACTATGTAACATATTTCAATAGAGCTGTTGAAGAAAACAGCAGTCGTCAGACTGTCACATAACCTTTATTCAAAAAAACTCTTTCCAAAAAATTCTATTTTTCAATTACAACTGCTGAGTCAGCCAGAGCTACACACACTCCGGGCTGACTGCTAACCTCCAAGGTAGCCAGGGAAATCTCCTATGTCAAAGTACATTTCATCGTTGTTACATGGAACATGTGACAGAATGGAAGAGAGGAAACCAATCAAGCACCACCCACTGAATTTAAGAAAAACAAACAAACCCACACAGAAGTAGTGAGTGCCACCTCTTTCTTCTACTTTCCAAAAGTGCTTTAGGTTTGACTACTACTTTCTACAGTCAAAGCAAGTTTCACAGCTGCCATTGGAAACTATAAAATCACCACTTACTCCCCAGTGTGATAGAATTTCATTTACTTCCCCTAAAACTTAAACTTTGCATTCAATTCTGTATACCTATGCATTAAGTTAATATTAGGTAAACAGAGTGGTGGGGCTTTCCAGGGGCCTGCCAACACAGGAGGCGCGGGGTCAATCCCTGGGTCAGGAAGATGCCCTGGAGGAGGAAATGGGAACCAGCTCCAGTATTCTTGCCTGGAGAATCCCAAGGACAGAGGAGCCTGGTGGGCTACAGTCCACAGGGTCGCAAAGAGTCAGATAAGGCTGAGCACATAGGCATGCAAACAGTGTGTTAAACTGAAGCTCCAGGACAAACGCTAAGGAGTGCGATGCTGCGTAGCTACAAAACCCACTAGACAGCCCTCTGGCTAGTGTTCTCCTGGATCTCCCTGGAGAGCTGAAAGGAGGGCTGGCGGGAACTCTGATGCCCAATTCAGCAAGGTCAGCACCATGGGGCTTAATACTCTGAAGCTGTTTAAAAGGTCCTCCCAGGTAAATCTAAAAGCGGCATACATCAAGACGAATGACTAGAAAATGAGTCAAGGACACCAAAGCCATTCCCCAATTATTAACTGCTTTGCCTTTTTTTTTTTCTTTTCAAAATTACAAAATCCATTATTCAAATGAAGATGTGATTCCTAAAAAATGGTTAAACAACAATGCAACTGGGGCAAAGTATGAAGGTATGTGATAAAAGATAGTGAGCGGTAACTGATTTTTCTGCTATGCTCCGAACTGCATTTCAGGAGAACATAAAACTTGAAATCCTGCATTTACAAAAAATTAAATGTTTACAGTTTTTTTTTAAATTGTGGTGGTGGTTGTTTAGTCTCTCTGTTGTGTCCAACTCTTTGTGACCCCATGGACTGTACCCTGCCAGGCTCCTCTGTCCGTGGGATCTCCCAGGCAAGAATACTGGAGTGAACTGCTTTGCCCTTTAATCACCAGTGGCTTTTCCCGGTCTACCTGGCTCACAGTCTATCCCGATTACTGTGCCAAGATCAACGTGCTTTAGTCTAAACAATCTGATCTTAACCAGACCCTGTTTCAGTCAGAGATAACGGAAGGGCCACAGTAACTCACAGAACATCTGCTAACTGGTGCAGGGCACAGTGACGGATGCCACAGCCGCCCACCCCACTCCAAGGTACCACGGAACCACACGTCACATCTCTTTGACGTACACTCCCAGTGTCACATGGAGATGATCATTCTCTCTAACACACAACCAGCTGTTCAATCTAATCTCAACCCAGCATCTGGGTTTTTTTTTTAAATATAATATTCACCATCTTTGAATCTCACCAGCAGTAAGTATTCCCACCAAACTGGCAGTAAGATTGATCTGCTTGCATTTAAGGAGAACTTAATGACACCCATCCTTTGAAACTCACTGGAATAAAAAACAAAAGATTAGAAAATCAAATTTGAAAAGCATGCACAACAGCATTTCTTAAATCTTAACTAGGACTGCATAATTGAAGCAGTTATTCACAAGAAATCTCATTATTTTTCTTGCCCAGCCTTGGTTAACACATCTTAGAATGCAGGCATAAACATACTCTAAAATCAAAGCTATACATAATGACTAATTTAGTACTAAATGCCTAAGTAATGGGCAAATAAGGACACAAATCAAATATTCGGATGGAAAAAGGGCACATTACATAGAAATGTTCACTCTGAAGCATGAGAATTTACTTCAATGACGCTAACACTTTGTCAACAAAACACTTTGTCAATAAAAACCATCTATAATTTTAACCAACTAGGAAACTTCACAGGGTGTCTCCGTGAATAAGAGCTATACAGGGAGACTCATCCAAAGACTTTTTTTAAAGGGTCTTTTTCGACCAAGTAATTCACTCCTCTTTAACTTGACGCGATAACTATGAAGATACACTAAACTCTGAGGAGGGTTCACTACTTTATTCCAAAGCCAGGTGTTAATAAATTCTAACAGACACAGCAGAGTAGCTGAGCTGCGCTAGCTGAAGATCTATCAGGCCACTCCAAGCGGCCACAGCCACACACCCCCCTGGGGTGAGTAGGCACTGTTAAGGAAAGGCGGGTAGGGGAGAGCCCACTGCACAAAGCCTGGACAAGGGGCGACTCCAACCGCCGTGCTCTGGACACTATGCAGCCGCTTACAGAGAGACATGCAGGAAGTCGTGTTAAAACAAGACTTGTATAAATCCTGTGCGCAATATGCTTTGGGGGCTGTTTCTGTTTTATTTCTCCATGTTTCAGCCCACTAACTGAAAAAGAAAAACTGATAAACACAAAATGTTAATAATTATCAGAGTGGTACACATGATGCTATTTTTCTCTTTTTTTTTAGTAACCAGAGTTTCTAAATGTTCTAAAATAAAAAATACTGGTGTGATATAAAAAACTACTTTAAATAAACCAAACACAAAATAGGATGTCCAACTGTTACCAAATTACACTCTTCCTCTTGCTGCAAGTCCTAACTTTAGACATTCTCAGCACTGCACACCCTCCTGATAATATTTAATTACATAACTGTGTTGGTTGAAAACATTTATTGACTATCTATCGGAGAAGGTACTGTAAGGAGACTGTGATTCTGCCCAGGCCTGGGCACTGTTCCAAACCCAGCCTTTCAATGTGATTTCTCATCTCTATTTACTAAAGAATAATGACTAATTCAGCAATCTCGTGGCAAAATTAATTGGCACTCCTTCAATAATTCCTAGAATACAGTATTACCAAAGAAGATACTTTATATTTAAATACAAACTTTTCTAAACACCAAATAGCCTAGTCAATGATGTGTGGTTAAGCCCTGTTTGTTGAGCACCTGTAACTCTGAAGGGCCCGGGAAAAGCAGGCGTTTCTGGTGAATGCCTGGGTGAGGCTTGGGGCTGGGGCTTGCCCCAGACTGTGACCACTTCCCTATCTGGTGTAGAGAAAATAAAAGCCCGTCTGCTTAAAGGAAGCCTTTGTTGATTTTATATCCACTGTTTCAAAGAAAATTCATAACTATATTTAAAAGGAGTTAAATTTTCCCACACTCAGAATGTGGGTGAGTGGGAAAGAGCACCCAGGAGGGAGGATCCTTCGTGTACAATTAGTAGGTACGTTCAGCAAAAGACAGAAGGTGAGACGGGGTACTAGCTCTGCTTGAATGTTTCACACTTTTCCACTGAATAGGAAACATCTCACAACTATACAGAAGAAACCATCAAGAACTTTTACATAACAGTGAAAATAACACTCTTCTAACATCACACAGGCAGGAAGAATAGCGTGGGTATAGGAGACTTCCTTTTGCAAACAGCCTCTTTTGTTCCTTTTTTTTTTAAAAGCTATAAAGGTCATGGGGTGTATGTGAAATACACCAGCACTGGAGCCTGCTCAAGGTGACCTGGACTTTGAGGGTTTAAATTATCACAGAGACAGACATGCCCTAACACACGGCCTGGAAGCAGACGTCAGTTAACATCCCACAGGTAACTTCAGGACTAGACAGTCACAAGATCATCTGAGATCTGGGAGTGTTTCCTAAAGCTGTTCAACGTTCACACTCACAGGAAACACATTTCTGACCTGGAAGGAACTAAGAAGGACTGGAATAAAGGTCATGGCATCAACACCGTAAATCTACCTTCCCTATCACAGCTGGAACTGCAATAAACAAACCAGGACACCACCAAGTAGTATGAATGGAAGTCGAGATAAATCAGTTGTTTCCTACATATCAACCAACCACTCTCCAATACTCACCCACTAAAATGACCATTCAAAGCAAGATGGGGAGGAAACCTTACAGCCTAGGGATTGGCACATCCTCACAAGGAAATAAAACTCCTCCTCCTGCATACTAGGTACATTACACGCCCAACTAATGAAAAGCAAAGATTCAAAAGTTCCATTCGGCTTCCCTGGTGGCTCAATGGTAAAGAATCCACCAGCCAATGCAGGAGACAGGAGTTCTATCCCTGGTCCAGGAAGATCCCACATGCCTTGGAGCAACCAAGCTGGGGCGCCACAACTATCGAGCCTGGGTGCCACCACGACTGAGCCCAGGAGAGCTCAAGCCTGTGCTCTGCAGCAAGAGAAGCCACTGCAGTGAGAAGACTGCCAGTGCAAGCAGAGAAAAGCCTATGCAGCAATGAAGACCCAGGACAGCAAAAATGAAGTCCCATGCTCGTCCCCTAAGTCACACAGTCAGAGTCAGGCTCAGAAACCAGTCCATGGTTTCTATCTGTTATGATCTCAGTGGTCATCAGCTTCCTTCCTTCCTCTGCGACCTAAGAACTACAGAAGACACAGATACAGAGGAAACGGCGGGCCAGGCGCTCCACAGGCACGGGGGTTAGTCAGGCCCGAGTCTAACAGCTCCACAGCCACTGCATCAGAACACAGCATCTGCATGAAGACAGACAACTCTTATTTGGAAAGCACAGAAGAGGAGTGATTAAAAGTAACTAATTTGGGTTTTACATGAATCACAATCAATACAGAAAATCAGTTCACCCTTGCCTGGCAAAAGTCCCCAATCCTGACTGCACATTACAGCCTAGACAGCATAAAAAAGCAGTTCTGGGTTGAAAATTCAGAAAACTTACATCTAAAATTTTAACTTCACCATTAAGAAAAAAAAAAAACTATTAGGAAACCAATGCTGAAACAGAACACAGAGTGGGGCGGGGAGGGAGGTGTTTTTAATAAGCTCCAGAAAGCAGTTTTCAACATTTGGGAATTACTACAACATTCTTCCCCCAGGCAAAATGGTTCCCTCACAAAAGCTATAGCATCTATCATTGTCTACAGGAATCAACAAATGTTGTTGTAAATGTATGCTTAAAAAGTACACACTACAGCTCTAACTAAATGTTAGCAATTATTAAATTCTGCGGCTGACAGTAACGGTTCATTCCAAAACTGCAAAAGCCAAAGTGTTTAATCCTCAGGTTCCTATTTTTAACAACATACTAAAATTGTAGAGACATGGTCATAAAACACACAATTTGAGAAGTCAGAGTTGACATACTTCTCCCCTACCCCCATCCAGGGGCAATCTACCCACTGCCCCCCCCCAATTATTATTATCACTATTAATAAAGTTTCAGAGAGAGAAGCCCAGCCACCTTGGTGGTGTCCTCGAGGACAATGGAGGGGCCATGCTTGGGACTAGCACTTCCACCAGGAGAAGGGGGTGCTGCTCTCACTGCTGTTCAACAGGAACAGAGGGCAGTCGAGGAGGAACGGCTGCGGCCTGGACAACAACAGACCGTGGATGGGGGGCGGGGGAGGCTCACAAGGACAGGAGACACCAGGGGACAACAGAGGCGCGGGGACCCCTGCACAGCAAAAGGCGAGCAGAGAAGAGGACCTGCAGCTAGCTGGAGAGCGCTCAGAGACAGGAAGAGAACAAAGGAAACGGCGCCCAGGATGCAGAGGAGCAAACGGTAGGAGGTACAAACGTCTCCAGTGACTGTCCTAAGACATCAGCGTTCAAAGGAGACCTCCGCCGTAAAGCAAGGTGACCCAGATGTCTCTGGTGCTGTGGTGTACAACACGAGGGGTGTGGACAGAGCTCTCCCCGGGGCCCGTTCTGGTTGTACAGAGCCAAGATGTACTGATTTACAATTAACATTTACAAAATCAAGAGAGAAAAAAAGGTTGGTGAGTGCTTAATAGTCTGCATCAAGGAGAAATTAAATATACCCCACTGGTTTAATATAATTAACTTTTGAAAATTAAACCAATGAAAATAAATTAATAGCAGCCCTCATGAGCCTAGGTGGTGTCGTATGCTATTATGGTCCGGGTCTTGAATGGGCAGTAGTAATCGATTTTTCACAGGAACTAGGATTTTCCCAGTCTTACATTTGCATTTATTTTATCATTACTTCAGAGTTCCAAACAGGTCTGTTTCTACATTCTACACTACCCCAGGTATTTCACTATTAAGAATCTCAGAAAGAGACATACAGAGCACGACATAATGTCTTCCAGATGATCAACTGGTAAAAATAGCCAATACCTGCTTGATCCATCTGGTCGTCAATGGGCTCTCCAAATGCTGGCTGAAGGAGGGAAAAAGAAACCAGCACTTGGTCGAATGAGCCTGTAGAAACTGCTGTGGAAGTTAAGTCAAGCCAAGCCCAGACCAGCTTGAAAATTAAGAGGGGGTCAGAAAATAAATGGCTGTGAAAACAGGGAATGAAAACTGTATTCCCTTCGACAGGAAACAGTCCTTACATTGAAGTGTGTATTCAATATAAAAAGCATCGGCATCTGTAGAACAGAATTATCAGGACGCACTCTCTAAGATCTGAGTTACTCCAAAGTAACTCCAGCGGGGCTCACACCCACCCTGGGCAACAGGAGTCATCGCCTCCAAGGAATCCCTGCAACGACAAGGTCAAGTCTCGCTCCATCTCGCAGCACACTGACAATGCCTCTTCAGAGACATAGTCTGTTAATCTATGATTTATTGTAATGAAGCAACACAGTTTAATGTCATCAAGAGGCTTTAATTAGAGGAGGCTGCCATGTCTTCACGCTGTCAGATCAATTCCTGTTTGCACATCGTATAGACTTACATGTGGTCTGAGAAACACCTCTGCTTGCCTTCCTTTGGGGCTATGGTCTTCCAAGCTGTAAAATGTCATACTTTAAAGGTTTGCCCACTTGGGTTTTGTGTGTCCTTCCATACTGATAAGCACAACAGGAAAGCTCCTCTCTTCTCCACAAAGTTCTGCAGGATAACAGATTCCTCTGGTACTTGTTTCATCTCTGCACAACCACCTCAGTGGTTTGCCTCCCTTGGCCCAAGTAACTCACATGGTAAGCTATGGCATCAACTTTGAATCTCATTTCTGGTGACACAAAACCTTATTTCCTTTCTTTTTCACCTACACATTCCTGAACAAGTTTGGACGCTAAACTAGCTATAATCTTTTCTGCTAATACCATTTCACAGGGAATTGAGAAAATAAGGGATATCCAATATATCCACATTTCCACGACAGTAGAAGAAGGAATTATTCTTAAGTCATTTATCATATAAGGGACCTGTATCTAGGATATGTAAAGAATTCTTACAGCAATAAAAACCACCCAATCCAAAAATGGGCAAAGGAATACACATTCCTCCAATATTGACGTACAAAAGGCAGGGAGTTACCATATGACCAATCAATTCCACTACTAACTAAAAAAAAAAGACTGAAAACCTTTGTCCAGACAAAATCCTGTATACAAAAGCTCATAGCAGTATTATTTATAATGGACAATAAATGAAAACAACCAAATGTCATTTATGAATAAATAAAATGTGGTCTACTTATAATACAATATTACTGGCAATAAGAAAGATTTCTGGAAAATCAATAGTGGTGATGATTGCACAACACTATGAATGCTGTCCATGCTACTGAATTTTCTTCCTAAAATGACTATATTTGCTAGGTATATTTTATAAAAATTTTTAAAAAGGGGGTAGGCAAGGGAAATATAGACAATATTTGTAATAACTATAAATGGAGTATCCTTAGCGACCCCATGGACTACAGCCTACCAGGCTGCTCCATCCATGGGATTTTCCAGGCAAGAGTACTGGAGTGGGGTGCCATTGCCTTCTCCGAATGGAGTATTAGCTTTAAAAATTACAAATCACTGTATTGCACACCAGTAACTTACCAGTTTCATCAACTACACATCAATAAAAAATAATAATAATAAAAGGGGGGTGAAGTGCTGATTCATGGAACAATGTGGATGAACCTCAAAGACACTGATGGGTTAAAAACAGGGAAACAAAAGTCAGACAATAAATAAGGCCACGTGTTGTACAATTCCATTTTGATGAGATGTCCAGAACAGTCCTACCCACTGCACCAGAAGAGACAGCAGTGACTGCCGGGCTGGCGGGAGGGTGGACAGAGGCGCTGACAGCGACCAGGAATGAAGTCTACCTTTTGGGGTGACAAAAATGTTCTGAAATTAGATAGTGGTGATGGCTGGGGGTATGTTTTACGGTACACGGATTATATGTCCACAAAGTTGTTACACACAAAAAAAGATGATGTGACCGTGGGAAGAAGCTCAGGCAATGTGCTTGCAAGTGAGTACTCTGTAAAATACAAGCACGCACGTTTATTTCCTCAGTTTGGATTTGTCTGTGTTTCGGGGCAAATACACACAAAAGAATTGTTCTGCGTCTCAACTCTGCAGGGTCTTATCCCTCAGAAAGTCTTCTCTAAACTCAGAAGGTCTACCAGGCTGACAGAAGGCCAAGGCACCCACCACTTGTCTACCACTCCGGTCTTTTCTCCTGGAGCTCAAGGCAGGCACGCTCACTACCACACATATCCCTTTACAAATTATGGGTACTTTAGAAGAGGGGTTTCACATGTTGCTCTTTCCAGATAATAAAACTGTTTCTCCACGGTGCTGCTGTAAAAGACCATCGATTTAATTCAAGAAAAATAAAGATTCAGATTTAACTGCGAGCCTCTTACCTTGACACTGTTACACCATGTATTTAGATTCATTAGAAGAACCATGAGACAAGTTTGAGTTCCAATTACTATTCAGCTGTATCTTTAAAAATTAACCTCATGAGGCAAATGCCCAATTTGTTTTTCTCAAATAATCATTTAATCCCCTCCTGTAAAATACCAATAAATCATCAGTGAAGTAACTTCACGTGAATATTCTTGTCCTCCTTGGCAGGTCTTTTCTTTTTTTCTCTACCCATCTTAACCCTCCCACATTCTTCCTCCTTCTACATTCTGATGTAAGACTAAGTTAGAGCTACTGGTTTTAAGTTTGGCAGTACTTCTGTTTACCAGCCTTTCCAAATTTTTACCTGACTCTGGCTCTTACAGCAGAACTGCTAAGTCACTTCAGTCTGTCCAACTCTGTGTGACCCCATAGATGGCAGCCCACCAGGCTCCCCCGTCCCTGGGATTCTCCAGGCAAGAACACTGGAGTGGGTTGCCATTTCCTTCTCCTACAGCAGAACATACATCTGTAATGGGTGACCTTAGCAGGTACTCTCCCAAATCGCAGGGTGTTTGATAAATTCTTGCCCGAATGGACAACTTTGAGCACTTTTGTAGGAGCTGCTTCTGCTCTCCGTTCCCTGTACTAGACTACATGTTTGTCATGCTTTTTAAATGGGGGAAGGACAGAACCACTACTGACTTCTCAAGACAATGAACATGTACTCTTCATAACCTACAAACAGGATTTCAGAGAACTCTGAATAAAGCCACCTTCTAAAAACACTGAAGCTTTGAACTGTTCAGTCTTCCCAAGCAGGAAAGTGCAGTATATTTAAATGTTTTTAAGAGATCTTTTGATGTCACCTTCCTAGTATTAAACAATACCTCTCTGCAACATTAGAATCTTTCGGCTGATTCATCAAAAACAGTGACTGACTGGAGAAGCTTCTGACTACCTAGTTCCATTATTCATGCCATGGAGTGTTCACAATGTAAGTGCTCTGAATACTTTATTATACAATTTTTTGAGATGCACAAGCTATCCCTTTAGCACCACCAGGCACTAATCTTAAGACCGCCAACCTAAGCCATTTATAATCATATTTCTGTTGGAAGAAAAATGTACTTAATTAACATTATTGGAGATTTAAAAGAGAGGCGGGGGGGGGAGGGAAAGAAAAAAAGAAAACCCACACACTGACACCACATTTCCTCCAGTAATTTTAAGTCGTGACCACTGTGTTGTATCAAGCGCTGGCCACACAAGTGGATCAACTTAACCATTCTGATGCTGGGCAGGATGTGGATGCGGTGGTATTAATGAGAGCGTGAGCTTATAGTGTAACCTCGCCAGACCAAATAACCTCCTGGCCACACAAGTAGAAAATAATTAAAACAAGCACGATTCCAATTTAGCTTTGCAACCAGATGGTGAATGAAAAAGCAGACAAAGACTCATTTTGTGAATAACCTGGGGAACAGCTCCTACAGTTTCTTTTAAAGTTACAGTCTGACTCGTGAAATTTTAAAAAAAAAAAAAAAAGGCGAGGCAAAGGACAAAGGTTCTCAACCAGAATTCACTCCCAGAGCACAGACATGTCATTTTCTCCAGATCATGGCCAAAGAAATCACAAATTATTCCTTAAACAAATGCCAAGTTTAATTACAGTAAAGCTCAAAAAAAAAAATTGTTTTTAAAAACTCAGGAAAAATGAAGTATAAAAGACAAGATGCTGCTAACCATCTGTTGCACTGAGATTTACATCAACAACTACACAACATGAATGCTTCAAATAATCAGGACTATGAAATGACACAAGCCTCCACCAGTATTCTACAAAAATGTCTTCCCGAAAAATGAGATAAATGTTTGCAACCTAACACAATGTTATTTTCCACACACAAGAAGAATAAAGGTACTCCGTGGGTAAGAGAAAGAAGGAAACATCTCAAAATTCAGAAACTTTGCTAACAACTTTGGGAAACGGGAAGACAAATAAAGAGACATTCTATTGAGCTGTCTGACCTTCACAAGGTAGACAGAGTGTGTGCTTTAACCTGCGTATTAAAGATGGAGACTCTCGTTCATGAAAGGGAAGCACACACACACACACCACCAAATGAGGATGGAAACAACAGTAAAAGAGGCCCTCGTAACACACACACACACACACACACACTCTCTCTCTCTCTCTCTCTCTCTCTCTCTCTCTCTCTCTCTCCTGGTGGACTGCAAGCCTGCCATGAGTGAAGAGGCAGAACCCTAAAGAGATCATTTCAACACATCACCTCCCTCGTGCTCAAACCCTTGTTAGATCAAGGCAGGCTGTCAACTCTCGCTCTCCGCCCTGCAGACCTGGCGGCAGCTGGCTTCTCCAGACCCACCCCTTCCCAGTCCCACCCACACCCACTCCCTTCAATCCCCTCCCCCCTGGAAGGATCGATCACCCACCCACAACCGCGGAGCAGAAGAATCCCAGACCAGAGTCCTAAGGGACAGTAAGAGGACCATTAAGAAATGAGCTGCAGGACTAAGGGATCCCAAATAATGCAAACAAACGCATCAAAGGACACTTGTTTCTGCCTCATTAAATTCAAGCACCATTACACAGTCTGTTTTTCTGGGCTCCTAAACTACTTCTGACCTACGTGCTTCCTTGAGTCAATGGATTTACAATGGGTGCAGAGATACTTCTCTGGTCCCAAGGAAAAGATGAGAGCCTACCAAGAACCCCACTTTGATTGAGGGCATCACAGCTGGGGGCCTCCAGTCACGTTCCTGGCAGGTCTCCTGCACGCCGGCCACCTGTGCACCCCCAAGCCCATCCTCACTGGGCAAGGGCCTCTCAAGCTACAGATGACACTCCACACTCTATATGCCCGATGGTAACTGCCCTACAGCACCTCCCCCGCATAAACCCACGCTGCTGTCGGTGTGAAATGGGGGGACGAGGTGGCTTGACAATTTGAATTTCGTGCTCTGAGGTCACAAGGCACACAGTCTCGTTATGACTGTGTGCTGCGTTCTCACAGTCCTGGCTTTGGGGTGATGTTAATACTTCACTTGGCAACTTGGATGAACAGCCTCACGCTTCGACTCCTTCTGTAAAAACAGTCGGCATTCAGTGGATTTTAACTATTTTCTAAGCACTGTACACGTATGACCATTTAATCCTTCCAACGACACCAAATAATGAACCCAGAACACCGCACAGTTCATGGACATTTTGGTCAGGACCTACCAAGGCCCGCATCATGTGGCAAGGCCCTCCCTGCAGGAGGCTGACCTTACACCTCCTGAAATTTTCCCTGTGTGAACTCTCACTCAGGGTGAGTCTTTTCTTCCGCCAACATTTACTGAGCAGCCAGGCCTGTGGTAAATAAATATTCACCAGCAATTCGCTAACAGGATGGACCAAGAGGGGCCAGGGCAGCAGAGTGGGAAAGGCACCTCTGAAAACAATTCAGGGCCTGTGAGACAGAAACAAGAACGAGGTAACCCCAGTACTGAGGATGCATCTAATTGGCGGGGGCGGGGGCGCGGGGGGCGCAGAGAAGGCTTCACGAAGGAGGTGACACTGAATCCTGAAGGGTAAGAAGGTTAAAGTGGAGGTGAGAAGACTCTGAGGCCCTGCTCACCTCCAGGTGCGTTAAAACTGCCCAAGAAACAAACCTCTACCATCGCACGGGGGCTGTTTCTACAAGCTCCTCCAAGTGCTGGGCCCTGCCCTCCTCCCAGCACAGCCTCCCAAGCTCCAGGGGTCTCCTGCATCAGGACAGAAGAGGCAGCCATGGCCCTCAGCCTTGCGCCCACTTGCACCACCTAAGACCCCAGGGTCCGATCCCACCCTCCAGGTGGGCAGTCAGGGTTACACAGTCCACTCACTCAGTCACACTCCACACCCACGTGTCGGTATGCACAGACCCCAGGAGGTGAGGACCTCGCAGAAGTTTCCAGATACCAATTGAACAGTACACATATCACAGATATGCACCCCCATCCACCTGAAAAAAAGTGCAGCTGAGGGACTGCAATGCGAAAATGCAGAGGATAAAGTGGCGAGGGGAAGTGAACCC
>NW_011494846.1:2164240-2172599 GCF_000754665.1 Bison bison bison | reverse complement strand
CCCTCAACAAGTTACAGGGGCGGGAGTAGGGGTATTAGCTTATTTATAATGAAGTTTTATCAAGCAATCTCAGTGCACAGACTTTATTTTAAACCAACCTTTAAAGAAAAAAAAAAGGAGAGATAGTAGAGGAAACTTGAACACTGACTAGATGTTTCATATTAAAACCTCTTATTTCTATGATCGGTATGCTGGGTATGTCTTCTGTAAACAAAATCCTCATCTTTTCAGTTTAATAATGGAATGTTTACACAATAAATGATGTTTGAAATTTGCTTTTACTACAACCCAAGGGGTGGAAGTAGACACTATAAACGAAACAACACTGACTCCACGGCGGGTGTGCTAGAGCCAGGAGATGGGTGTGTGGCAGTGCGGGAGATGATTTTCACCACTTTTGCATAGGTTGGCAATTTCCTATAATCAAATGTTCTGTAAAGCAGGGAAGGTGCTGGCTCCTCTAGAAAAAAAGGTTTCAACCACACAGACTGTAGGTAGAGCAACCAAGTTTTCTGGAAAACTGAGGACCCAGAGAGCTGTTTTCCACATGGAACACAGGTATTTAGAAACTGATACTCAAAACTGAAAAAAAATTTGAATATACATTAATTCACCTAGAACGTAAACTACTACATATTAACATAAGTAACATTCCTATGAAAATTATATTTTCCAAAACAAAAAAATTTTACTGAAAAATGTGGCACTGTTTTGCACTTCAGCAAGTCTCCTTAATGTCTGGTGTAACAGAAGTCACGTGGATTCTCATAAAAGAATTCAATTCGCTGCCTTATTTCACCTCTGCCCATCTGAGAGAAACAAGAGTGAAAAAGGAACGCAATGCCCTGGTATTACTCCAATAATACTTTTCACCTTGCAGATTCCCCAGGAAAGGACTCTGAGAACCCCTGAGATGGAGAGAAAAGTCTATGACAAAAGGCAGACCTTCCCCTTGCGACCAGGCACAGCAAAGACCCTCTATTCCTATCAAGGGAAAAGAGGCATCAAGTCGTCAGGAAAGGACACTGTGTCCCCCTAAACCCGCTCCCGCACACAGCGCTGTCTGGAGGAGGGGCCTCTGTACAGGAGGAACTGGGAGAAAGAGAGTTAAACCTTCACACACACACACCCAACACAAGTGGGAGACAGCCAGGATACACCGACTTCTGGACTGTGGCTCCCTTAGACGAAATCAAGGCACGGGGTCTCCTGACAAATACTTTTCTTTCCAATCAAATAGGAAAAAAACTGGACAGATCCAAATACATTCACAGATGGTGATGAACACGAGGCTAAGTTTCATGAAACGTGTTTTGAGTTGCATGCTAGTGCACAGGGATACTGCGTGTCATTCAAAATTTCTTAGCACAGAAATTTCTTTGACTTTTTTAAAGTCAAAGTTTAGAAAAAAGTACTGTGCTCAGGTGCAAGCATAGGTTCTAAAGTCTTCATAAAAAAGGGACAGGAAGAAAAACAGCATTGGAAGAGGAAGCCAAAGGGCGAGGTGGGCGCTGTTAAGTAAATAGGAAACAAGTCAACCTCTCAGGGGACGCAACAGGATGAAGGGACCAGAGGGACTAAACGCAGAGGAGATTGGCTATGGAGGCACCCGCATGACTCCCCCTGGAAGCATCTACCCTATGGAGCCATTTACTTAAAAGACACAAGATAGATTTACACAAACAGATCCATGAGGATGTTCAAAGGCTGAAAACGCGAAGCCCGGCAGTTAATGGGGGAGCAGGGGGGTAGTAGGTTAAGCTATTGAAAAAAAGATTAAAGTTGAGCCATGTCCCATATATGAGGTCTCCATGACACACAAGCGCCTCTCCTTACAGACTTCCAACAGGAATTTCCCTTCTCTCCTTCCCTCTCAACCTTTGGGAAAGTAACCCAACAGACTCAAAGGCCTTCTGTGATTAAGTGAAAAAAGCAAGTTTCAAAACTATAGGAAGAAGATGAAATTATACACACATACAAACGAAGAAAAACTTGGAAGGTATTTCCTCTAGAAAGAGGTTGGACAAGGTAGAGAATTTATGACTTTATTTCCTTCTGTGTTGTTGAAATGCTTGGACAAGGGCATGGATTAGTTTGCCAAAAGGCTAGGAGTTTTAAACCAAAATAAAAGGAGATTCATTAAAAAAAAAAAAAATCTTTGACTCACACTTTGCACCAAAGAAAACTTCAAAAGTGGTCATAGTGCAAATGTAGAAAATATTATTGAACTCCTAGAAGAAACACAGGAGATGATCCTTGCCATGAGATTTCTTAGGATACAAAAAGGAGGAATTGATCAAGGTAAGTTGAGCTTCACTGAAATAATAATGGTTCTGTTCTACTGATGACAATGAATGTTTAAAAATGCCATGGTGTGAGTTGTGATTGCTCCCCAAACTTCAATTATCCTAACCTGAAGTACCTCTGATGTGACTGCATTTGGAGACAGAGTTTAAAGAGGAGACAGAGTTAGAATGAGGTCACTGGGGTGGGGCCTGCTCCATGATGACTGGCGTACCTATAAAAAGGGGAAGTCTGGACTTGTGCAGAAGAACGAGGAAGATACAGTGAGAAAGCAACCAGAAACTAAGGAGGAAGGCCTCAGAAGAAACAAGGCGGATCTCAGATTCCTGGTCTCCATAACTGTGTGAAAATTCTTATTATTTAAGCCACTCATTCTGTGGTACTTTGTTACAGCAGCCCTAAGCAAACTCATACAGAATAAAAACGTAGGTACAAAACATACTTAATAATAGATCCATATCCACAGCCTATTTTTAGAATTCTCAATACCTGATAATAAGAAAAGAACCCAATTTTAAATGGGTAAACACACACATGAAAAGATGCTGAACATCTATTAGTCACTAAGGAAATGCAAATTAAAACCATGATGAAATTCTACTACCTATCTATTAAAATGGCTAGAACTGAAAAGCTGACAAGACCAAATACAAATGAACCCTCCAGGACAAAACGTGAACCCTCATACACTGCTTGTGGAATACAAAAAGAATACAGTCACTTTGGAAAAGACTGGCATTTTCTTATAAAGTTAAACATACACTAGCAATAAATACCTACCAATAAACACTATACCCTCACAAACACGTGTGTGTGCGCGTCTCAGTTCCATTCACAACGATCAAATACTACAAACAACCAAATGTCCGTGAACTAATGAACAAACTGTGGTAAAGTCAACAACAGAATACCACTCAACAAAAAAACAGAAATGAACTTCTAGTATGAACCACATGGATGAATCTCCAATATGTGAAGATACTATACTAGACTCAAAGGCTATATGCTGTGTGATTCCGCATGAGACATTCTGGAAAAGCCACAAAAAATCCAGAAAAGAACTCAATGTTTGGAGAGGGGGGCACTTGCTGTCATGAGTTACCTGACTCAGTGCATTTCTCAAACTTTGCAGAACTGAATTCTTACAATAGATGAATTTTACTGCAAGCTAATTTTACCTCAATACATGTTCCACCTTACTCAGGGCCCAAGAATCTTGTACACAATAGACCAGTGCTGTTTATACAGAAACAAAACATGAGCCACACAGTAATTTTAAGTTACCAAATTGTCACATTAAAATTGCGAAACAGGTGAGGTTTTAAAAATATTTTATTTAAATATGGCCAAAATATTATCATTTAAACATGTAGTCAATATAAAAATCAACTGACTTTTAAGATTTAGAGAACAAATTAATAGTTGCCCGTGGGGAGGCAAAGGGGGTGCCACATAGGGGTAGGGGGAAAAGGGGGGTTTTATGGGACTATATGAAATCATGTGTGTAAAACTCTTGAAAATTTAAAGACTCATTCAGTTAAAAAAAAAAACCCAATGATTTAGCTTTATTTTCATATTACTAGGTCTTGGAAATCCAGGGTGTATTTCACATCGATGGTGCATATCAATACAGACCAGGCGTGCTTCAATTGCTCACAGGAGGCTAGAGGACGGGGTCACATCTGAGGTTTGAGTTCTAGAGAGCAGGACGAAGGAAAGGAAAAGGCACAAAAGGCAGAAAGGCAAGGTGCTGGAAACCCTCCCCCTGGTTGGACTCTTTGGGGGTGGCAGAGAGTTGCCCCAGATCTATGAAAGCTGCTGAGTCTGGGGCTGGGTTTCTCTGGTGCTGCAGCCAGTGAGTCACTCAGGCGCACACGTGCATACAGGCACGCACACACACCCCAGCTCATTCGTCAGAGTGTAAGAAAGGAAAGGCAAAGAACACGAAATAGCTGCTCCTACACAATTCAGGGACACCTAATGGACGCAGAAAGGAAGGCAGGAGAAATCCAACTGGAAAACCAGGCTGTGCCTGCCTGCCTGCCCAGCAAGCAGGCAAAAGCCCACCGCCTGCTCAGATCCAAGAGGTTCCTTACCACAGCCCAGGGGAGCAGAAAAGGAAAAAACGAGAATGAATCTGCTGGGAAAAATGCAACCACCATGCAGTGGGGAAAAGCAAACTACAGTCCTGGTGCATACTACCTTAGCATGTAACCCAGTCAACGACCAAATCACACAGTCCAATCTCAAATGAACCAGATAATTCAGAACAGCTTGGAATTCTTCCCTTCGGTTTAAGAGTATGCTGTCATGTTTATATTATGGTTATGTCTGATACGCTGGAATTCAGGGGGAGGAGAGTTTTTGTTTTGTTTCAGGGCATAATCTGGAAATAGAAATCATCTGTCCTTCTCTACCCTGAAGTCTCCTCCGGCCACCAACCCCCAATGTTGCAGATACCTCAGACAAAGCTATGTTTTCAGCTAAATGATAACCAAGTGGCTCAATGGTAAAGAATCCGCCTGCCAATGCGGGAGACAGCAGTTCAATCCTGGGCTGGGAAGGTCCCCTGGAGAAGGAAATGCAACCGACTCCAGTATTGTTGACTGGAGAGTTTCACGGACAGAGGAGTCTGGTGGGCTACAGGTCACGGGGTCACACAGAGCTGGACACGACTGAGCAAATGCACACATAGGAAGTCTGGCTCAGCCTGCGGCTTGATGCAGATGCTCCCTGAGCACCAGCTAAAAGCCTGCCCAGGCTTTCAGGCTAGAAACTGTCCTGGAACACTTTCAACATATGCCAGGGGCTACCTAAGCACTTCTCGTGTGATTCAAACACCATCCTTACATGGTAGGTACTGCTGTATCTCCCATTCTGAAGAAAAGGCAAGGACTCCAGCGAGTGAGAGGGTTAGTCGCCCAGTCGTGTCCAGTGTCTGACTCTTTACAACCCCATGGACTGCAGCCCACCAGGTTCCTCTGTCCACGGGATTTCCCAGGCAAGAGTACTGGAGTGGGCTGCCATTCCCTTCTCCAGGGGATCTTCCCCACCCAGGGATCAAACCCAGGACTCCCGCACTGCGGACAGATTCTTTACTGTCTGAGCCACAGGGACTTGAGCCCATAAGGACTCAAGAGAAGGATGTTATTCAAAGCACACACCTCAGCATCTCTCCAGACCTTCTTGGGCACCAGGAAGCACACTGAGGGGCCACAGCAAAGCGATGCTCGATTAGTGCACACAGTAATGAACACAGCTCTTACTCTGAGCATCCTGTCTTTAAACAGGTGGAAGACCACAAGCACAGACCCTGCACATACCTTCCCCTTGTCCTGTGTCTTGAAGACAGTTTCCATAAGCGGTCCTTGTACTTATATGCTTCTTGGCACGCCTCAAGTTATACTCGCGTGGTTTTCACTCCACCAGTCAGGCTTGAAGATTTCCCAACCTCCCATCAACTCCTGTACACCAATTTTAATAATCAAGAATGTTCCAATTATAAGATCTGACTTCGAACTCATGCTCTATTATTATTGACTAACTTCTCCCATCAAGGAAAGTATTTTGGCTGTTGTTACTTTGCTTAGCCATTGACCCAAAGAAGAACGCAGCAATTAACCTGTAAAGACAAGAACTATTCGTAAGATGCTGAAGAAACGTGTCTTCTGCAGACAAGTTATGAAATAGTTAAGTCTGCTGTTGCTCACAGTCTTTGGTTCTGAACAGACAGCCTGGTTTTACTGTCTCCAATACTTGAATGTGAAGAGAAAGCAGAAGTAATAAAAAGCTACATCCAAGTGTCTTGTGAGCCAACCAAAAAGATTTTCAAACCTGATCTTCCTTGTTAAACATCATTTGAAGTGACTTAATCCTTGGGTAAGCGTGCATTTTTGAGGAATGAAATGTGTTCTGAAGCTAGTATTCCGAACACTCGTGTGGGCACTGCCTCAGTTAACACACAGAGTAGACAACTCACAAAGAACTATTAAGAATTTTTATGACTGCCTTTTTCTTGAGGTACAAGATGGCACTGCCCTTTATCCCTACAAGAAGGTGGGTAATTATAACAATGATAGTCAAGCTCAATATAGTATGAATTGGCATAGGCCCAGGTCTTCTGTAATTGGCAAGATTCAGAAATCAAACTCAAATGAAATCTAGTTATCTTGTAAGAAAGTTTCCAGCATTTTCCATGTGCTCACAACAGGCAAACCAGTTCCCATCACACTGCCCTATACAACCAATATACATTTTCTTGAGTTAATGTTACTCATGACACACCGCCTCTCCTCCCCAAGTTTCACATACTGCAATTTCATAAAACTCCACAAGCAAGATGGGCAAATGCACCAAAACCATAAAGTAATTCCAAATCACGTATCATATTTCATATGCAGTTTTTTAAAAAACACAAACAGTATCATATTCTTGTATGCCATTGGCTAAAGGTATCAGAGACTGCTCTTCACTGGCTCTCTCTCCATAAGCACTGTAAGTAAGTTAGAGGCCATGTGGTTAATTCCACAAATGAAATACAGTGAGTAATTATTTCCTATATTATCCATTCTGAATAACATCTAATCTAGCTGCTCAAGAAAGATTCCTGATTAGATAAGGAGGAAACATTTTATGTCATTAGCTATACAGTTTCGTCTTATGGAGAAACTGCATTGTAATGAATACCAGATGAGTTTAAAGTACAGTAGGGCTCCAAACAACCTCCAAATCATATTTGTGTAGCCTGCTGATTATGAACAGTCAACGTTTGACCTTCTACCTGTGACCTACTTACACAGTAAAACTGAACCAACTCCCCAGATACCAATCCACTCTAAATTAATATTTATAGAGTACAATCACTGAGGTTCTTAAACTACATTTTTCCTATTTTCACCCATACATCCTAGGAGCTGCCTAATTAAAAACAAGGTTTTCCTTTTTCTTTCTAAGTCAGTTCTGGTGGAAACACAACAGGGTTAGCCTAGCCTGGACTCCTGCTACATAACCAAGATCTGACCTGTGTCGTGATTAAATATTAAGTAACTGGGGTTGTGGGGGAAATTAACATAGCAATGCATTTTCCATTCTCTTCACAAGCCTCCCCAAGCACAGCCCAAGTTTCCTCCCAGCGTCTTTCTCCTTATATATCCACACATGCACAGGATTATAAGTGAACCATGCTGATAAGGGGACAGCTACAAAGTTCTAACCTTTTTGAAACATACTGAAAAACATACTGTGAGGATAGAAGAATCTGGGGAGCTCAAATTAACCACGCTCTAGCAATACAGCTATGCCTACTTGAAATTATGACACAAACTTCTATTTCCATGGACACACTGCCTACCTGGGGGGGGGGACTGAAATACCTCAGTGCTGACCTACAGTTCACAGAAGGCAAGAGTCACAGGCCTGAACTTCTCTGAAATCAAAATGTAGACAAGGCAAGAGAGCCAGAAGCTTGATTACGGAATTCAATTTACATAATTTGCAGCTGTTGACTAGGTTTCCCCTCACAGAAAGTTGTAGGGCCATCTGCAGGTTCTATTTTCCCTGCTATCCTCCAGCACAGACCCCACTTCCAAGTTTTGTTGTATAAACCGAAGCCAGGTAAATCAATCTCACTCACACACATAATAACAACAAAAGTTTGGAACTGGGTAGAGGAAAATTACACACAATGACTGTCAGAGGCGTCCTCTGAAAACCACGTTTAAGGCAGCAGCCCCTCGTTGACCCCAGGTTTCCAAAAGAAGGAAAAGGCTGTTTCTGTCTCATGAATCTCTTTGATGATTTACAACATTCTATATATATCGCTCCTCCCCCAAGAAAGGGAATAAGTCCTAAAGCCAGTCCGTCATCCTTTCTGACATCACCAAAGGCCTGGTTTCGTTCTCCCCGCTGTTAGCTCAGAAAACTGATTAGAACTGAATGTCTAGGCTGCTTCCTTATGCCCTTTTAATAAAGCCAACCACAGCAAAGAAAACAGAAATTAGTGGCAAGCACAGAGCTCCTTGCCACTGGGACTCACGGCAGCCTTTGGACAGGCCAT
>NW_011494846.1:2118289-2164140 GCF_000754665.1 Bison bison bison | reverse complement strand
GGCCATTATGGTTGTCTGGCTCCAGCTCTCTTCTCAGTAACCACCACCCCCTCTCTTCCCTGCCCCACACCACCCTCCAAGATCAAAGGCAGCACTTTACTGTTTATAACATCCTGAGCAATCCGGGAATCCCAAGAGGTTTTTGTTACCTTTCCCATCCCTCACTGTCTCTGCTCCCCAAAATACTCTCTTAACGATGCTGGCCAACCCTGGCACAGGCACATCCGGGAATTAGACCTGCCCCAGATGATGCTCCTCTGAGATGCCTTACGGTTAAAAGCAGGGCGCGGGTGGCTCTGGGGAACGAGGGCACAAGACTACTGGCCTCTACTTCCCAGCAACTGTGCAGCCAGCACGCAGCAAGCTTGTTGACAAGAAAACACAAAACGTTCTTGCTGAGTATGTAAAAGGTCCTGGTACCCTACAGCAGACATCAAAAAGGATGCACCGTCGAAGGACACGTGATCAGACAGCCAGGGCACAGCTCCATCTAACCTGTTCCCTTCTCTTTTTCCCCTCTGTGAGTGCTGCTACGGCCACTGGCCCTCAGGCCCAGCTTTCCCTTTGCGGTTAAAACACAAAGGCAGAGCAAGCTCTATCTGAGGAATCGTTCTCATTCTCCACGCCCAGGATCACCAGGGAACTTCGGTGGAGCCAGAGCAGAACTCCTCTGCCTCCTTCTGCGTGCCCACCTCTTGTGCTGGGGGGAAGAGAGGCCTAAGTCCTGGGGGAGCAGGGCTGGTCCTGAAAAGAAAGCCCTGACAAGGATCAACACCTCCCTACCCCAAGACACCTCTGCACACCCCAGCTTTGTGTGGTCCTTGAAGGTAATTCATCCCCTGCCAGGGACACACCTACCCTGGAGTGCAGGGGCCCTGAACAAATGCCCAGGCAATCACAGCCGATTCAACAAGAGAAATTAATTCAAACAAAAATCCAAAAGATACATGCCAAGCCAAAAGCTCAGGGATTCAGAGGAAATGATCCAGTAAGAATTCTGGGCCCACTGGTTAACTTTGGAAAAACTCGTCTACACTGATCTTGCAAGCAGGGCAAAATCAAGAGGCGAACCTCTAGGTTTCCTAAAGTAAAGGTAAGAATTTCCTGGGGAGTTTTGGGGGAAATGACTTTCGGGGCAATTTTGCCCAATATCTCAGATTTCAAACTAAAGCATATCTTTACTACGAATCCATTCATCACCCTTAAATGACTCCCCAAGTCACACCAAACCACAACCACCTCAGAAGCCAAGCTATTGTTATTATCCTAAGACAGATTTGCATTTTCAAGTAAAAGGGGGAAAAAACTGACATGCGCTATTGTTTCACAGACTGATTTATTTCTGAACTCGTTCTGAGTTGTTTTTTCCCCTTTTCTGAAGGGGGTTTCTTAAGGGGGACAGGAAGAAATTATTTCTGACTTTGAAAATTCTGTTGCTAAATAGAAACAAGTTGAATGCTAAGGCAACGTGCCATTTCTAATTATAAATAACCGGTGGGGAACGGATGTATAAAAATCACAACTGCTAATACTTAGTGCCTACAGGGATTCATTCTAGACCAGACACACACATCTAAAGCCCCCAGCTACCCTAAGCTACTATTATCCTCTTTTTACTAGCACAAGTGAAGAAGTGATGTGCTGGCAGGCTAAATGACTTGCCCACAGTCATCCCACTAGAAGCAGAGCTGAGATTTGAACTCAAGGCTTCAAGCAACTCTTACAACTGATCACACGGCTTCAAAGGTTTGTTCAAAACCGAACAAGAGCTGGGTTCTTTTAAAGAGACTGATGATGACATTCCAAAAGACAGAGAATCTGTGCAATGAGGAAATTCTTCATTTTCCACGTCTCCAACAAGGAGTCTCACGGATTTCAAGCACTTTGCATAAGAGCAATGACACTACTGGGGCCTCTGGGTTCACCCCAGAATTCACCTGAGGTGCTGGTCTAGAGAGAAATGCCCCAGGCACAGCTCACTGAGCATCCTCTCCCTCTGTCACCTCACCCACAGGCACAGCAAACTCTGAAATAAGTGCTGCTTCTCTGGAGCATTGTTCACAGTCCTCCAGTACTCGAAAAGGGGAAAGAAATCAAGGTGGCTTTTCACTTTTCCCGTGATACTGATTACTGCCAACGACAGCCCAAGACATCTTCGCTTTCAAGCAGTACCAAGCATCAGAGTTCTACTATCCTCAGCAACAAACCTTACAATTATTATGGACGCAACCTTTCTTATAAAAGATCCCTAACTGGGAACCTTGGCTAAATAACAACAGAATCTGCATTTCATAGAGCTTCTCAAGCAAGCAGCTCCATTTTTAGACTCAAAATGTGCAGAGGTCACCGTTTTAGTTGTATTTGTGGCATTAGTTGAGAAAACACTAAACATTTACAGAAAAGAACCAAAGACAGGGAGGGCCCTTGGGAATGAGCTCCAGCTCCAGCTTACTAAGTCTTCCATCACTAGGAAATCAATCTAAAGAGAAGATTCATTTTTAAAGCATCACTTTCTTCTTTCATAGATTTGGGAGCCAGAAAGAAATCTGATTCCAAGTCAGTACCAGCAGGTGCTGGTGTAGGGACAGGACACCAGGCCCAGCTGGCACACACCCCCACAGGACTTGCTTTTCCCACTTCCGGTTACAGTACCGGACTCAAAACTCAAACTGAATGAGACATGAAGGAACTGGGTATAAAGTCCACTCGTTTCTTCAAGAACTCGGGACCAGCACGACTCATCGGGGCCCTGGAGCAGCGGAAGCCACTTTATCTGTCTTGGACGAACCCCATCCTAAGTGTGAAGGTATTCCAGCTGCACCCTGGACTCAGGGCAGCTCCAGAATGAGCAAGCGGTAAGAGTCAAACTGATTCTGCTATGCTTCCCCTGCTAAGATCCAAGTTACATTTGAAAATGTAATGCTTTAAGATGCAGCTTCACACAGTCCCTCTCATTACCCTGGGAAGCCAGCTGATAACAGAGAGCGGGGGGAGGATAGTAAGGCATCAGCTTTGCTAAGCCACCCACAATGCAGTGAAGCGAACAAAGTCCTAAGGGACCAGCCCGCCAGTCCTGACGCTCTGTCGTCCTGCAGACTGTCCACTAGCTGGCGTCTTCAGGAAGCAACGACTGTAACAAAAACAAGTCTACGCTCTTCTTTCTGACAGAATCTGCCTAGGACAGTACAGTGACGATCTCTGGACGAGCATGCCACTCGTGTGTTTCCTGTGAAAGGCTTTGCCGGGGGCAGCCAGGGCTGAACAAAGCAGGCCAGCTGTGCAGACGTTCTGTTTTACCAACACACTCCAGAAACCAGGAGTAACAGTTGACAAATCCTTTCTGCCCATTTGTTTCACAGCCCCTCAACTTTTCCTCTGACATCTGTGGGTTCCCCTATGCCATTCTGCGAATTCAAAGCTTCCTCTTTCCTCCCTAATCCAAGAGGCCTCCACTGCATTTCTGGGGGTCTCTAAGCCTCAACACACAAGAACCGAAGCAACTGCACGGGTTATACATCCAGTGCATGGCTTTTTACTCACCTCTCAGTATCATTCACTGAACTAAAGCTCTGCCTTGGAGGGCGTGGCAACGCACTCCAGTATTCTTGCCTGGAGAATCCCATGGACAGAGAGGCCTGGTGGGCTGCAGTCCATGGGGTCGTCAAGAGTCAGACATGACTGAAGCGACTTAGCATGCGCATGAGAAATCTTACACCAGAAGTCACAGAGGGAATGACAGCATATCTCCAAGTACTACTTACTCATTTGCTCCTTCAACAAATACTTAAGAAGCACCGCTTTAGGTGCCCGAGGAGGATCTGTGAGCAAGAATAGCTTCCTGCTCTCATGGAGTTTGTACTCTAAGCCAACAAGGCAGTAGCAATCGTAATATCTGAGCCAGTGGAACACGCTAGAAATAAGAGGGTGACGTAACACACCACCTGGCCGCAGAGCAGCACAGTGAGGCGAGCACTGCGCGGGCCAGCCCGGGACTGCAGGACCCGGCTTCCAGCCCAGCCGGGACACTCGTGGCCCTGTGACCTTCAGCCAGGGCTTGACCCCAGGAGGCCCCACAGCCATCCTTGCCTGTGAACCCCATCACCTGAATAGCTGCTATGCAGAATTAGTCACTTCTATTAGCTATACCTTGGACCTAAACACAGTATTATTTCCCCCAAACAAGATAATGAAGAGGGCCTGAGCCCTCCCGGAGGGCTTCAGGAGCAGCAGGCCTAAGGCTGTTTGGGAAGAGAAAGACAAAGGTAATTACACGCCCCACACCTGCCAGGCTCAGCTAGTTAGGGGAAAGGCTAAGATGACAAATGCACTGAAGGTACAGCTTTGAAAAATCCCAAGTGGGAAGAAATGAACTTCTAACGATAGGTTCTTGAAATGTAGTGAAGTTTCTCTGAATCACCAGGGACTGTTCCCACCAAGTTCACTTACTTTCAGTCCACTTACTTTCCTCCCCAGATTTGCAAGTCAAAAGACTAGCGCGCGGAGAAAAGACACAGCACTTCTGCCAGAACCCCATACACTAAACAGACACCGACCGTCAGCACCGCCCCCGGACACGCCACCTTCTGCGGACGCACTGAGGACCCGCCCGCTCTGACCTGAGCAGCACCCTGGTGCCACCTCAGTGGGGACGGCAGGTTTCTCGGGAAAGCTGGCTCTCTTGAAAACGTGAGGCCACAGTGAAGAGGCCTAAAGGCCAGCTCTGTGAGAACTGTGCCCCGGTTCCCAGGATTTACGCAGAGCCTCTGGGCCGAGGTAGAGCTGGCATACTCCCAGATTCCCAAGCCAGCCACCACCCTGCCCACACCCCAGCCAGGACACCTGCTCTAAACACAGTACTTTCTTCATACAGAAAAAGAGAAGTTACAGTGTACACCAACCAGGCATACAGATCCACTCGGATGGGAGGATGGGACTTCCCTGTTGTTGAAAACTAGGTCAGCAGAGATCAGGAGACGGTCTCCTGCATCTCAGTCTCCGTGACTCCCCCTACCTGAAGTCACTCTGGCCCACTTTCCCGCTCTGACCCAAAGAAGGAAGGCAGAGCACTTCACTGGTGGTCCAGTGGTTAGGACTCCGTGTTCCCAATGCAGGGGGCATGGGTTCGATCCCTGGTTGGAGATCCCATAGGATTTGCGGCCAAAAAAAAGAAGGAATATAAAGAGGTTACCAAGGAAGGACACAGCTACCCAAGCTGAGCTCTGTGATATTCATCACTGAATTATCTTCCCCCCAAATGAAGTTTCAAAACATGTAACACAAACAAAAATGTCCATATGTTGTGCAATTACAGGCTGCAGCCTGTTTTAAGGGAAAGACACCGAAGGGCAGAGTGGGAAGTGCAGTGCCTCCTCTCAGCTCTGGAGCTAAGGAACAAGGCGTGGGCCTGCTGCATTGTCTGCCTGTTTCCTTCCCTCCTCTAGAGGGGTGAGCGTGGGATCTGGCCAGATCAGCTCCCCAAGTACTTAGCTTCTTCAGTCTGTGTGAACGCTAAAGCTTGTCTTAATGCCCAGTTAAGAAATGGACTCTCCGAGCAATAATGGAACCGCCAGACCCTCTGAGGAGGAAAGACAAGAGAAAGAAAAACAGAAAGAAAAAGAAAACCAAAACGAAAAAAGACTATTCAGCCATAAAAGGGTAGAACTTATTGGTACAAACAGCATGTATGAACCTCAAAAGCATTCCAACAAAGAGACCTAGACAAAGGATTGCTTCCATTCACATGAACCTTTATAATACTGGCCCAGACCTGGCAGGGGGATTTGTCAGCAGGACCTCTCTGAGGGGACAGAAGTGTAATACCAGGTGTGGGCAGTCACCAAAACTTACCAAAACTTGCGCTTGCAAGGGATGCAATTGTAAACTGAACTTTGGGAAATTTTTTTAAGACATCTGAACTGATTTACAACTGTTTTCAAAAAGAAGAAGGGAGGTGCAGTTGTGACAACTCACTGGGTTAAACTGATTTTTCTGGAAAGCAGCCACCTGTGTTAAACACAAGTCAATGCCAGAAGCCACACCTTGGGTGACACAATTCAGGGACTGGGTCCAAATGTGGGGAAATTCCCCCAAGTTTGATGCTGTGAAAAGTGACTTAGTAAAGAAATATTTATGATACAAACTCCCTTTAAGGCCTTGGGATATTTAAAGAAAAAGCAGGTTTTACCTTTTAAAAAAGAGAGAGAGAAAAAGTCACCTTTGTACAAGCTGATTCAGGTACGATTTGTGGTTTGTGTTAAGGGATTTGCTTCTGTGCTGGGCAGAAAAGCAAATCCAGTATTGACCTATGCTGAGAAAAGGCTTGCTCAGACGTCTTCATCCTTTTTCAAATCCACCGAGGTCTCCAACGGAGGGAGGCTCCCCACAAGGTGGGCAGAAGTGGGAGACCAGCAACCTCTTCCCTGGGGGAGGGCCATCCAACTGCGGGTGGGGGGATGTGAACCCCTGCCCAGTCCATGGTCCACGGGGAAAGGTCTGAGAGAAATTACTCCACCAGAGTTCCAGAAAGTGCTATGGCAAACCTCGGCATCCCACAGGAGCCCAGGCCTGGCACTCCCATGTCAAGAACTCCACAAGGGGTCTCACAAGGGGACTCGGGGCAGGCGGCCCCGCGGAGACACAGAGCATCAGAACCCATTCCCAGCAGCCCACAAACCAAAGTCAGCTCAGTTTCTGGCACAAAATGATTTACAAGTCATCCTGGCAGGCGTCACGTCCAAGAGCTATTTTTAAGACAATAATTGTGGTCTAAGTCTGGTCAGAGGGTCCTGGGTGTTTGAGGTTAAATCCCACCTCCTGGGAAAGATCAGTCAGAAGACTCAGGCCCATTTCCATCCCCAGCTCTCCAGAACCACCTGGCAAAAAGTACAGAGAGAGCAGCATGGCTCACAGCGTCCTGAGAACCCCGTCACCAGAATTCAGGGTCTGAACCACCCTGTTCCACTCACCTTGCATTTTGCATGTAAATCACCACTTCAGTTTTGGTTGGGGTAACATGGGGGGATGAGGGGGTGCACTTATTAATGCTATCTGTAAATGGTGAGTTCAGCAGACAGTATTTTCCACTGTGACTAGTCATTTGTAAAGAATACTGATTTTGTTACTTTTATTCTGTAAAGTGGCTACAGCAGGAAGCATTGCTTTTACACTGTTCTGCAGGGTTATGATAAAAACTCATTTTCATGTATTTTTACATAAATCACATGCTCGTTTTGCTCTAACCAGTAGTAGGGGGCAAAGGCATTTAAGCAGCACTTTTAGAAATTAAATTAGCTATCTGGTATGCAACCATTTCACCAGAGACGCCCAGCCCAGCCCCACCAGTCCATCTGTGGAAACCCTCCCTTGTCTCAATCCACAACTGGATAAGCGGCTTCTCTTAAGAAGACATGGCGACTGTTTCCCCAAGATTTTAGATGCCTTTTTCTAAAAATTACACTGCAATGCATATTTCTTGGAAAAAAGACAAAACTGCCTTATCTCGAGCATTGCTCCCTCTTCCCAAACTCCTGCAAGATTTTTCACATTGAGACCTTCCATTTCACTCTTGAAGACGCTGTTCTCTCACTCCCATCTTCATCAGCTAAATTCCCATCCTCCAAGTGTCTATACTGTGACATCCAGAAGTCTACGTTGTCCTTCCGAAGTGTGCCCACAGCATGCTGGACACCTAGTCTATCAAAGCACTCGCCCCCTCCCTCTAGAATAACGTCAAAGCCACTGTTCACTACTGAGTGCCTGGCAGATGGCAGATCGATAAATATTCCTCAGATAAACAAACAAAAATTAAACTAAACTTATTTTGATCACTCAGACAAAATACTGTTGGTTTTGGTGTGCATGTATTTGTGTGTGTGTTTCCTCCTACAGTACTTTTCCTAAACAAATACACTCTTCATGTGAATTATTATAACCACAAAAGATTAAACTCTACACTCTATTTTGTCACTTGCTTTTTTCATTTACTACATTATGTCATTAAATATTCTTGCTACCAGAGCATTTTAATGATCGCATGGAACAGATGTTCACTAATTTAACCAATCCCCCACTGGTTACAATTTTTCACTGTGATACACAGTGAAATACACTTGATACACAACCCTGTGGCCAAGTCTAAATAAATTCCTAGAAGCAGAGGCTGAGTCAAAACGGTATGCAAAATATTGCATGAGTTCTAGTACACACAGAAAGCTGAAAATGCAGGTTATCAATTTTGGAAGGAGACAGACAGGATCACCATAACCAGAAGGAGCATTTAACTGGCTGTAGAAACACAGGGTGTTTAGCCCAGAGGAGATGAACACGAAGTCTGTTAGATGGGAATCATGTTTATTTAGCTCCTTCTGAGGATAAGAAGGCAACCTGAGAAAGAGAAAGAGCGTGGAATCTTCCCAAAGAGCTATCCAACGCGACCCTGTGGTGGCTTTAAGCATGGAGGCTGAGGCAGGCAGGGATCCTGGCAGGGGAAAGGCTGGGTCAGCGTCACAGCAAAGGCAGTCAACCAAAAAGGTTACTTGTGTTCAACTACTACTGTGTCATCCCTCCGGAGGGCTCCTCACAGTACTCTTCAACTGAGACTGGAGAAAAGCCACGACGCAACTTTTCCTGTGTTGCCCCATCAACTATCAGAGCACAAAGCATACCAACTACACACAAAATGCTCCTTAGAGAATCAGTTTCCCCAGTAAGCAAAAGTCCTAGCCAACCAAATGATGGATTCAGTCCCTGACAACAGCAGTGACGTTTTATGTCTTTGCGAAATGGGGAGGGTCTCGCTTAGCGTCACAGCTTAAGGCCCTCACTGTAATATATGTAATAAGAGCAAATGACTCTAATGATAACATTTGTTGTAATTGCCTAATCTCTGTTTTTTACAGAAGGAAGGTATTCAACAGATCAACGGTCACTATTTAACCACAGGGGACACGATTATCTCTTCCTCAATTTTTACCAACGTTCATATGTAAATGAAGGAAGTTTCTAAAAGACACCTTTTTTTTTTTTTTAAAGGAAAGTCAAGGAAGGAGGAAAATAATGCTGTGTTTCTAAACAAGAGTTTCTTTAGAAAGGCAGGGGGATGAGTGAGATGACAAGCTGAGTGTCAGCATCAAGTTCTGGGTGACAATAAAAAAAAGGCTCAGGAGTCTGTGAGCTTGGCCCCTTCTGACTTCTGCTTCCATATTCCACATTCCTATCACAGAGTTAACAGTACCATGCTGACACAGACGCTAAGAATCATACGGGTTAACACATGTAAAACGCTGAGACGAGTGCCCAGCACATAGGAAGTGCCACTGAACTGTCAGGCGCTTCTTCACGCCATCAGCGTCATTTCCACATGTACTTAAAGAGAGGGACAAAACCCATGAGAATAATGCAGGACCTCAGGGAAACAGAAAGGCTGGTGAAGAGGTAACTTTAAAACTACAAGCAGTCCCCCCTTCTGACAGTTCATTTCTAACTGGCTGTTTAAAACTCAGGATGCATTTCATCATAACAAGGGTGTTTCAAACGGTGGTTGGGTTCCCAAATCATAGAGTTCAACAAGACTCACTAAGATTTCAGGGAAATGACTGGAAACGGCCAAGGGACATTATGGGGGAAAAAACAAAACACAAAACCATTTCCCTGTGCCAATTCAAAAGACTGGAAAAGCCTCAAGGAGGAGGCACGGTCACCAACACTGGGACACTGGCAGGGACGCTGGATGGAAACTGCTCTGGAGGAGAAAAACGACGACAGCGCCTACAGTGCAGCAGGCGCTGGCCTCAGCTGTCACTCTACTGGCTCCAGAGAAAATAATCAAGTTTTAAACCACAATGGCTGCAAGTCTGGATTTCTTGGACCTTATGAATTATGCACTATAATGAACTGTGCATATTAACTAAAACCAGGCTCTGCTCTCCCAGGATATCTGGGCAATGGATGTATTTCTCATTGGCTACTAGTTCTAAGTCTGAAACGCAACTAATCACAGAATCAAAGCGAGAGAAGAGCTAATGTACAGAAATACACAAAATCTCTCCCCCTCCCCCATAAACAAAAGTGTTCTGGATTCACAGCAGGTCACTGTCAGAAAAGGAGAAACACCCATAACAACCTCCAGCCTCAAATACTACGTAATGAAATTCCAGAATGGACAGGTCCAATTTCCTGGTGGGTGAGACACAAGTGTTTTATAGAAACCACAACCCCTTCCTCCAAGCAGAGCTCCAAGGAATTTTAAAGTCTGAATGTAAAAGTTAACTGCAATCGACTAAAAACAGAACAAAGAAAACAGACATTTAAAATTCAAAGCAGAAGGATGAGGTGAGGAGAAAGGATGGTGTCCACCTTCCCCACCTTCATTCTGTTCTCCATCCCCCTTTGCCTCTGAGCTTTTGCTTCTATACTCCTTTACACCGTCGTGCTGTCTTTCCCCTTGTGAAAGATCTTCCTGGGCCTACGTCTGTTTTAAAGTCCAAACAATTCAAAACTAAACTACGGGTAACTTTTCTTGGGAGGGGCTGATAAGATTGTTTCTTGATCTAGGTACTTCAACTTCAAAGTTCAACATTTCTTTAAAGCATCTGAAAACTAGTTTAAAGAAGGTAGCATTCTTTTCAGTTTCTCAGAATTTAGACTAAATGGAATGATCCTTACGGTCCTTAAGCCAACCCAACAGCTCCTGCTTCATTTAAAAAATATACATATTTGTTTTTATTTGTTTTTTTATTTGGGTGCACTGGGTCTTAGTCACAACCTTCGGGATCTGATTCCCTGACCAGGCATCAAACCTCCCTGCATTCGGAGCTTGGAATCGTAGCCACTGAACCACCAGGGAAGTCCCTGCCTCACTGTTAATTTAATTTTGTGGTTGCTGCTGCTGGAGTTGAGTACATCAACTCAGAAAACCCTCAGGACACAGCATACAAATACACACCAAACACAACCACCTGACTGCAAAGCACCCCAAGTGTCTGCCATTTGTGACTCTCCACGTATGAAAACTGAAGTTAGCAGCCGGCAGAAACTCTGAACACTGAATGCCTTGAGAAACTGCTGCTAACTGCTACAGCTTTGAAAAACCTGACATTTAGAAAAGAAATCTATTTGGTCCCACAAGTGGGCCTCGAGAAATGTAAACTGAGTTCTTCTCTGCATTTTAAAAAATGTTGCCAACAGACTGGGTGAATACTAGGAAATTCTTAACCTGAAAATGTTCAAAATGACGTGTATGTGTGTATATGTATATACTGTGCACAGCACAGTACCCTAGAGAGATGGTGAGACCTCTCTGCAACATTCATACCCTGCCCAAGTAATTCCTGAGACTTCACTTGAAATGTAAGCACCTCTCTTACAGACAGAATGTTAGGTACTGAAGCAATAATCCGGAGAGATCAGGGAGAAAACCAAGGCCAGAAACCCATAAGACCCCCTTGAACTCTGCTTACTCTCAGTCAACAAGGACATCTGCTCCTGGCCTGTTAGCCAACAGCGAGGTCACGGTCCAGGGGGAATAAGCTGCTTTACTCACCCTTCCCCATCCCGGCCTCAACCTAACCTCCTCCCAAGATGGAAACACTACCAGAGAAGGAAACCAGCATTAACTCTAAGCTGAACCACACTGCAGGGAAAGATGGAGGTGAAGAAGAAGGGGCTGGAACGCGGTGAAACGGAGGAGCTACCCAAGGCATTTCCAGAGTAAAGCAATGTCACCAGCCTGCAACCCCCTTTCCCAGCCAGGCCCCTGGGGCGGAATCTGCAGGAATGCACCCAGATTCAATCCATGAGAGGAAGCCCCATCGCAATGACCTCACAGACGGGGGTGTATTCAAGAGAACTAGCCAACCTAAGTAGACAGTTTTTAAGTAGTTCCTCAAAACTATTATAAGCAATGCTAGCAGTATGGCTACTGTTCCAAAGACAGAAGGCCTCACAAAAGCTAGCAGCCACATCCTTGGACGGGCTTATTTTCCAGGTGGAAATTATGGGCAAGAAACCCTGGACCACTAACCCCCAGGCTTGCGCTCGCTCCCAAGGGGCACCCAAGAGGCTGCAATGACCCCAGGACAGATTTCTGACATTCCAGCCAAAGTGGTCTGAAAAAGCCTTCAGCTAAGAGAAGAGAGCCAACTGAGGGGATGAAATACAGTGTACAAGCTGCTGGCCCACTCTCTCCACTGCCCCAGGGACACCTGGAACCAAGCTGTCGCCCCCAGCACGTGCTCTGTACACACACAACTCGAGGAGAACGCTGAGCCTGCCTGGCCAACGGCCATAATCTAGGAACACAGACGCCCGAGAAACTGTCCAGGGCCACCATGGAGGATAGGACCCTCGTCCTTATATGGGATAAGAGCAGGACTCGGGGCAGAAATCCACAGAGAAGCCTGTGGACCAACAAGGAAAACACTCAATAAAATATCCGTTGATTGATTTTTTAAGAGAAGATTAAAGGGTTAGAGGGGGAAAGGCCAGGGAACAAAGGTCAAAAGTAAAGCATCCGTCATCCAGAAATGGGAGTCTCTGTAAAGGGCCTGGCTGCTGCAGAGAGGGCTGTACCCCCACCAGCTGGCTTCTTCCAGGGTCTGCAACCTGCCGGCCCGGGAAAGGCTACTGCAGACTAGGAATCCTCCAGCTTCATGTTATTCCTCTAAAGAATGAATGAATGGTCAGCTCTCTGGGAGGCTACCAAGAAGTACAGGCTCATCTCCCTCAAACTCTAGTGAGGATCACAAACCATGTCTACCCTCCACCACCGACTTCAGGAGGCGGGAAAAAGGAGGCATGGAGGGCAAGGGCCAGGCATGGAGGGCAAGGGCCAGGCATGAAGTGAGAGCCAGGCTGGCTGGTTACCCAGGGGAGTAGGCACTGCCTCCTGCTTACCTAGCAATGGTTACAAGCACTTGACACTGACTGCCTCCATGGCAACCCCACTGGGGAGATAATATGATCATCTCATCTGAGGAAAATGAGGCACAGAGAACTTAGGCAACTTGCTAAAGTCACCCAGCTTGAATAAGAGGCACAGCTGGGATTCAGACCCAGTGCTCCAAACCATAAACTGTGAACTGGGGGTTCAGTGCCAGGTTCAAGGTTACCTATCACTAAACCTACAGCTGGGATTCACCCCAGGTAAACCAAAAAGAAGGCGCCTAACATGAACAACCGGAGAAGGCAATGGCAACCCACTCCAGTGTCCTTGCCTGGAGAATCCCAGGGACGGGGAGCCTGCTGGGCTGCCGTCTGTGGGGTCGCACAGAGTCGGACACGACTGAGCGACTTAGCAGCAGCAGCAGCATGAACAACACACAGAAGCGCCTGCACCTGAAACAGCAGTGTCCAAAGTCAGCAACCTCTATTCCCTCCAGTAAGTGCCCGTCCAAGGAGATTACCTAGTTGAATGGTGACGGGACTGGGGACTTTCTTGGGGGCAGAATGTTGAGACCGGCACTAAAAATATTATTAAAGATTTTAGTCACAATTATTTAGGGGGTAACTTTCTCCCAATAGATCTTATTTGACTGGGCAAAGAGGGCGACCAACATTTTAAATGGGTCCTTCCAATAAGTTAATAAAGCAAGTGAAAGGGCTAAACCTGAGAACAATCAAGCCCTAAGGATAAATAAAGAGCCAAAGCCAGCAGCTGCCGGGCCTCCGACCCAGCCCCTCCCCACGCCTCCTGCTCAGTATAGTCTGGGAGCCGCCTGGCATTCTCAAGCCCTGAACCATAACAGGGATGGCAAACAAGATCCCCGGGTGATTCCCACGCAGGTTTGAGAAGTGCTGCCCTATATAAGGACGTCTGTGTGCCTCAGGACAGCATCAACACTTTCTACCAGAAAACAAGTGTAGGCATGGAAGTGAAAAGAATCAGTCAAAAATCTGCCCCAGATTCCTATAAATTTTCATTTATAAATTAGAATTAACCTTTTTATTCTGTCAAGTGTGAGCAAGAGGAAATTTATTGAAAATTCTTTGTGGTTCACAACTGTCACCAATTTTGAAAATTAACCACCAGAAATCCTGTGATCACAGCATGTATATTACTATTTCTTTGCATTAAAATTGTCCCCATCCTGGGCAATGAGCAAGAAGCCCCATTTCAGTTGTATAAGAAATTCTACTTGAACTTAAAAAGTGAATCACTAAAAAATGAATGAAGCTAACAAAATTTTTAAAATACAGACAGTAAAGAAACAGGGACCACCTCTGAGTCACCCTAAAGCATATACACATACCACGCTGAATATCATAGGGGCAAAAGCAGAACTTGTGGCATTAGGTTTTCAAGCTAATAAAGCTGCAATGAACAGCTTTCTTCATCACTCTTAAACACATTTGTAATTATTATAACATGAAGCATTTTGATGTCATGAATTGTTACCCTATGTATGAGAAATTATAAGCCATTTTTCCCCATTTCAGATATATTTTTCCCTAAGTTACTAGTAACTCAAAAGAACACATCAACATACAACTCAACAACACTGACAATCTATGTTAAATCAAATTTTTACTACTCCAGAAAAATAAGGAACTCTCCTTATTACAACCTAAGTCACCAAACCAGACATTTCCTTCACAGGCTAATAATAAAACGTGTCCATCAACACACCAAGGGGGCAGCCTCAGTTCCTGATCTGAATTTCATATTCAAGTATCCATGTAATTTCCCCCACCTTGCAAACGTTCAGGACAACTATAGCTCTGCATTCTTTCTTCCTATTAAACCATGGTGGGAAAGAAAACAGAATCATCCCACACAAACCCCTTAAAGAGCTTACAGGCTGCAGTTAAATCTATACAAAAAATAAAATTTGGCCAACATCCCCCATTTAGTGTGATCCTCTCACAATGGGAGATGGATTGCAATTATCCATTAATGCAACCTACCCTCCATAGTCAATAAATAAATGTCACTCCCTGTCACTCAGATGAATCCTGAGTGAAAAGGCTAGAAAGAAATAAAGATATAAATGAGATTCTGTAAATATCCAAGGAACACGCTGATGACTGATTTCAAGCCAATATGTCTAGAACTTGTGACAGAAAGTGAAATGTCTGTGATTAATATGGACTTACTTTTAATTTTAAATGCATTAAAGTTATGCTAACATTCTCACTGGTCTCTGAAGAGAAAAAAACTTAAGTGAAAAAAAAGGGCTCAGGTTCCAATTTGCTAACTTAAGTCACACCCTATCATTTTGTAAGCTTTCCTCCTCACACCACCCTGCTGTGCCTTTGGACTTTTTAAAGACCTGGGATTTGAGTAATTATAGCCATTTCAGAAATGGTTACTGAAAACCTAGCTACCTATACGCGGCTTTAAATGTCTCCCTCTAAGTCCTCAGTTTACAGGGAGACTATGTAGGGAGTAATTCTATTCTTTTACACCCAGAATCTTTCTACCCCAATACGGTCTGCTTCCTGTCTTACCAAAATTCACTCACTGAAGAGTTACCTACTGACTGGTATCCCTGATGGGGTCTGGGTAACCCTAAGCCTTCTGCAGAAACTATTTCAAATTAAGCAAGCAAGATCTGGGGAAACACCAGGGGACTGCCTGCTCCCTTTCTCTGCCTGTCCCCGTCTCTCCTCCTCTCTCACACACACAAGCAGCAGCAGTTGACAACACAGGGGAGCCTGGTCTTCGCAAACAGGCTCCACCATCCAGTAATTGGTTCATAAATTTTATTCATAACTTGAAACAGAAAGGGCCGAAAATGAGCAATCGGTAATCTTAAAGGTTGTCATTACTCTCTGGCTGCAAGCGGTTAAAGAAGGCCTTGCAAGCTGGTGAATTACAGGTCCAGTTTATGACTCTCAGTGAGCTCAGAAGCAGCACAGCATCTCAGAAAGCGCGAGCCAGGAGGGGAAGGAGGTCAGCTGCAAGCCCAGATGGACTGACGCTTCAGTGTCACCTATCCCATCCCAGTGGAAGGGGTCTTCCTGCTCCCAAGCCCTCCGGCCCCCGTCACTGCACAGAGCACAGCGTTAAGACGGAGACATTTTCACCCGTGTATTTCTTCCCCTAAGATATATTTTGCGTCAGACCTTGCTCGCTATCTTTAAATAAAGGTTTTCACATGTTCATGAGATAATCAGGAAAAACACATCCAACCTGCACTACTGACAAGTTTTCCAGCAGGTTTTAGTCCTCAGAGAATAGTTCCACACTACCTAAACCTCAAATGGAGGAATAAACATATACACTCTGGACTCAGTGGGTTTATCCATACATACGCTGGACTAAATTAGACATCACATCTCAGGACAATCTGGGATTCTGTGTATGGACACCTCAGAAGCCGCAGGCTGGGGGCAGTGATGGAGGTGGTGTGGACAGCCACCCTAAGGAGTTACTGGGAAGCTCACGCCCACAGGACCTGAGATCCGGGCAGAACTGAGCTCCAGCCTCTTAAGGGGCAGCAAGCCAAGTGGTGATCAAGAGAAGCCTCAGTGATCAGCCTCAAGGCAAGCGAGTCAGACCAACAGAAAATATGATTCAATGCAAAACGCCTTATCTCATTCCCGCACGCCCACACCCACCTCTGAAGTGAGGAAACTGGCAGAGGTTGCCTCAATAACTTCCGGCCCAATGAAGATTGCTCTGGAAACTACAGTGGAGCCATCCGTATGGCTCCCAAGCTTCAGTGCAGTGGGGGAAAATAAAGGGGGAACAGAGACACCAAGACGACGGGTCTGGGCAGAACGAGGTAGACTTGCTCTTATTCCCCCTCGCAGACCAAACTGAGCAGTAAACCACGCTTCTGAATGCCCCTCCATCCCTTCCCCAAGCAGAATATTCCTTGCTACAGCAAAGGGGAGAATACCAACTTCAGAGCACTGATGGCAGGCTTAGGGAGTATGGCAAAAAGCTGGGCCTCAACAAATGTTTTGTTCCCTCTAAAACCACCGCCTAACCCCTTCCCAAAGAAGGGATTCCGACCCCCTACCCCCACAGACCCACATCCTCATGACTCCACCCAGAGACAGATCAATACCATTTCTTCCTGGTGTCACACACACCTGGACCTCTCGCAGAGTAATCTGAAATCTGGTTTATCCTACTGACACCCTCGTTTTCACAAGTGAGTTTCTGGCAGCAGAGGGTGATTAGAACACAGTTGATGCACTTTACACACTACTCTGGTCTTTCCCAAAGAGCATTCCAGAGCACTCTAGGTCCATGGATATTACGCAAAATCGGGGTTCACTGATGAGCTGAGCTTATTACGCAAAATCGGGGTTCACTGATGAGCTGAGCTTGAGATGCATCAGCTTCACACAGGTTTCTGTCCTTCAGCGTTGTTCATGTGCACTGTGATTCTCCTCTAAGAATTCTGACCACAGAAGCCTCCTTCCCCTGCTCTCCTCAAAAACATGATAGATTTCTCAGAACACAAGTGGGCTACACCATGGTGTTTTGTCTCACTCAATTTTGTTGGTGGTTTGAGTCAGGTCTTCATTTGGGGAGGAAGGCGTTTTTCTAAGTAATATGTGAATGAATGTTCACTGTAAAAGTACTGAGTGTATCGGGTAAAAATAGGCGTCTGCTCAGAGAAACTGAAAAAAGGCAATTGTCCTTATCCTTGGAGGTTTCAAGTGTTCAAACTAAGTTATTAACAGAATACAACTAGAGAAATTCATGGGATGTCAAGTTCTCACTGTAGTAGTGAATTGTTAGACCCTTAACAGAAATATGGCTCCGTCACAGATTGTCTAACAAAAACTAGCAGTTACTTTTTAAGAAAATATTTCAACTACTGGGAAAATAGATGGGAGCCCAGACAGGCTATCCAATAAAGCACATTAACGAGCTGAAAAAAATTATATGAGCTACAATGCAAATGCAGTTTTATCTTATATTACACTGTGATCACATCACTTCCTGTTGTCATATAGGAGAGAAAAGTTTGATAAAGTCCCCCAAAACATCTTGGTTACTAAGTTTCTGCAAAGGGTTCCTGAGCTGAGTCCTTTAAGACAAAGTCTTATACATAAACGTGATTTAACTGTCACAGATCTACCTGTACTTACTTGCTGTACTTACTCTTTTTTCACGCTTTCCCAACTTTCTGAATTTCCTGAAATACATATATGCTCCTTTCAAAGGGAAAAACATTAACACGTTACATTCACTGAGAAAATACAGGGTTCACTAAATAACCTAGTACCTGATTTTTTTCCAACGCCCCTGCCAATTCTTACAGATCAGTAGGTCTACCACCAGTACTTGTGGAAAGGCTTCCGAAAACCAATCAAAGAGGGTTAGGACTGGCCACAGCTGCAATCCAGAGGAAAGAATAGGGACTCAGCGTATTTACTGACCCCGGTGATCAGAGGCCAAGTGTCCCCCAACAAGACTTGGGTGCCACATGTGGAAGCAGAGTCCAAGGAAGGGCAGAACATATAAAAGCGTAAGCAGATCAACAGTAGGTGAGGACAGCGGACAAGAACTATCAGGTTGAAACTCCTCTGAAGATGCCTTAGTTAAACGCAGTTTAGGAAATCCGAGACTTCTGAGACTTCCCAGCTACCCAAACTGGGAAGAGACACTTCAAAAACGGAGATGGTCAGAGGATGTAAGCAGCGGCCACAATATGGAGACAACTAGGATGCTACAAACACTGCAGTGTAAAGAGAAATGGAAAAAAAATTTTTAACCTTAACAGCATGAAAATCATAAAACCGTCAACATACATAAAGCACTAGGAACGTACAAGAGGAGGCTGGAGGACTTCACTGTATCAGCAAGAAGTAAGTGCTTGGCTAGGTCGCTGTGATGTGCACCTGAAGCAATCCCAACATTGTCAATAGGCTATGCTCCAATAAAAAGTGTAAATATAATTTTCTGACAAGTAAGAAAGTGCTTAAGGAATTATGGGGACGTGTTACAGGGATGCAGGAACAGGAAATTACAAGGCTCTGAAGCTGATCTCTAAAACTTTGGTCACCTGATGTGAAGAGCCAACTCACTGGTAAAGACCCTAATGCTGGGAAAGACTGAAGGCAAGAGAAGAGGGAAACAGAGGATGAGATGATTGGATAGCATCAATGGACGGCTGGATGACTTGGACATGAGCTGAAGCAAACTCCAGGAGACAGTGAAGGACAAGTGAGGCTGGCATGCTGCAGGCCATGGACACGACCGAGCAACCGAGTAACAGCAACATTAAATTTCCTCATCGATGACTGTACTAAGGTTTTGTAAGAGAACATTCTTATTTTTAGGAAATATATTCTAAGCACTTGAGGATAAAGGGTTATTATAGCTGCAACTTACTCCCAAATAGTTCAGAATGGGGGGGGGGGGGGGAGGGAGGGGACAGAGTAGCAAAAATACAATCAAACATGACAAAACAGTAAATGACAGACATTCTTTGTACTATTTTTACAACTTTTCAGTTAAAAATAACTTTTAAAACCTACCACAAAGTAACTAAGTGAGAAAGAGTCACCAGGAGTTCTGAGATGGGAGGATATCAGAATAACCCCACCTTTAGAAAGATATGCTGCTGCTATCGTCTTTGGCAAAATCTGTAAGCTCAAATAATCCAAAAATGACACCATTAGAATACACACTAAAAATGCCCAACTGCACTAATTTATGCCAAGAAGTGTGCCAAGAATAATAAAAGACAGCATTCACTTCAACCTAGTGAAAATGTTACTGACAAAAGCCTTTCTTTTTATAGGTTACTTCAAGGACAAAAGGAAACTTCTCTTTATGGACTGAAAAGAAGCAAGATTAGAAAAGCAGACTGGCGGGGGGAAGGGGAGAGGTGTGGAATGGAACCACAGACACTTTTCTGAGCCTTTTGCCTAACTTCTGCTTATCCTTCTTAAGACACTGCCTTCCTCCAGGAAGACCTCCCTGACCCACCCTCTCACTCCTGCAAGAGTTAGGCACCTCCTTCCTGAAAGCTTCCAATATGGCCTGTGTGAGTCCCTAAGTTCCCTGAAGTATTATAGCCAGTTTGCGTACCTGTCTCCCCTGCTTCCCTGGGGGCTCAGTGGTAAAGAATCACTTGCCAGTGCAGGAGATCCAGGTTCAATCCCTGGGACAGGAAGATTGCCTGGAGCAGGAAATGGCAACCTACTCCAGTATCCTTGCCTGGGAAATCCCACGGACCGAGGAGCCTGGCAGGCTACAGTCCCTGGGGTCACAAAGAGTCGGACACGACTGAGCACGTGTGCACATACATACACACACACACACACACACACACACAAAATGAGGTCTGCCATTACTACTGATCACTGCAGTATCTGTAGGGGAAAAAAGGCAAGTGACCTAAACCCAAACACAGGTCAGCAATCGCAAAGCTTAATGACACTTTGGGACACTCCAGTCCAGAGACCCCAAGTGAACGACGAGGGCAGGTTCAAAAGCATTAAACACACTTCAGGCCTAGGAAGACAAAGGCATGGCTCTGTATTTTCAACTATTTCAAAATCCTGTGCATTTGGGCAATAGAAATAAAAAATCGATAAGCCTAGAAGTAGCTAGGTAACCTTCTTTTAACCAGTTTCTTAGACTGTTTTGGAAACACAAACCGTTTCCAAGGCTTGGTCACAAGTGACAGTCCTGAACGCATCCACCAGAATACTGGTGACACTTGCACGTCAAAGTATCCCTAAGATGATGTCCTGCCTTGAGTTAGCACTACAGCCTAACTTGCAAGTGACTCTGGACTTCACAGTGTTAATGTAAGTATTCCAGGGGGCTCTGTGGTGCTGTTTGGAGCAACATTTGCTGGGCAGCAGCAGTATCACATTTCTGGAAGTCATTTGGCAAAACACAAGAGATATACTTTTAAGATGTCCATTTCCATTGACCTAGTAATTGTGTACTTCATCATATATCCTAAAATAGTAACAAAATTTGGAAAATTGCAGCTATACATACATTCAATAGTTGCCTTCCCATTAAACGGTTATTATGGAAGAAAGAACAAACACAAAAAGCCTCATCTCACAGGACTGGCAAACCTGGGGAAGACCTCAGACTCACTCATTATGAAAACCTAGAGTGAAGAGGCTGATTCAGAAGAGTTGGCACTGAAGTGGCACAAAAAAATTGTTATTATGGAAAATATATAATCACATGAGGAAAGGCTTATGATGATATCTAGCGGAAAAAATAGAGAAACAAAATTGTATATGCCATAGAATTACCAAAACATGTTCACAGAGGGAAAGAACAGCTGTTGAAAAAAAAAACAGCAAAACATTTATACCAGTTGTGTGGGGCAGTGGAGCTAGGGCTAACTTTTCTGCCTTTCCAAGGTTTGTTTCTGTGTTGCTTATAAAGTTTTTTTTTTAATTATTTTAAAATACACACATGTGTGCAGTAAGGCAGCAGCCCAACCCAGAGACAGGAGGCTGCCTGCCCACCCAACGCACTGCCCCAGGCCACTGTGATTTGGGGTGTCTCAGGATGTCAGCTATACCCCTTCATCTGAGGGTCAGTACTCCCTCCTCCAGTCCAAGAAATTCCTGCTTGACTGCTACTTCACGTCTGATACAGGCTGATAAAGCAGACCGTTTAAGTTCCTGAGAACTGCAGTTATAACAACTCCTCTGCCTCCCCCATAGAAAAGAGGGGTTTGGTAATAGGGTCAAAACGTCAAGAAGATGAATGAAGGAGCATTTCTAACCTAAGAAAAGAAGATAAACATTCTAGCCAAGACACTACTTAGTACAAGCTCAACCTAATGTGAATCGATTTTAAACTCATCTGAAAACCAAACTTACAGTAACTTACAGAACTTGATTCTGGCCAGATACTACAGCACTACTCACCACTGAAAGCAAGCAGAAAGACTGACAATGGACCAACAGCCACAGGACTGCTCAGGGTGGCAAGGGTGGCAAGCGTTTTGGAGAACTGTGTGGCGGTTTCTTATGAAGTTAAATACATACTTAGCTTATAACCCGATAACATACCTAAGGACTGACTGACTCTGGAGAAATGAAATCCTACTGAGTACACCCAAGTCTTGAACTGAAATATTCGTAGATACTCTCAGCCAAAAACTGGAAACAACTCAAAAGCCCATCAATCAGTAAGAATAGAAACGAGCTGTGGTGTATCCATACAATGGAGTATTATTCAGCAATAAAAAAGGAATCAGCTACTGATGGATGCAACAACACGAATCCATCTGAAAAGGACTGTGCTGTATAAACAGGCAAGGCTCGCAGGGGTGGGAGACTCAAGAGGGAAGGGGAAGGATATACACACATACACAGTTTATTCCTTTGTTGTACAGCAGAGACTAACAACACTGTAAAGCAATTATATCTCAATTTAAAAAAATTAAAACAGGCAATGCTTACCTACGAACGGCAGGAGGGACTACTTATAGTGATGAAAATCTATTTTAACTGGGTAGTGGTTACATAAGAATATGAATTTGACTGTCAAAATTCAAGAAACTGTATACTTGGAATGGGTGTTTGATGATGTAAATTATGTATCAATAGACATTTGCTAACTTGAAATTATAATAACACACACACCACTGTGTGTGTGCAAGCAGGCTCAGTCATATCCGATTCTTTGCAACCCCATGGACTGTATAGCCTTTTAGGCTCCTCTGTCCACGGAATTGCCTAGGCAAGAATACTGGAATGGATTGCCATTTCACGGGTTGTCATTTTGTTAATAGACCAAAAAAATGACACTTTACTTCTCACAGGGGCCCAGTCCCTTAATCAGCACTTTTTAGCTTTACTTCACACAGCAATAGGCTAGTTAACTGCTTTCCCATATTATAATTACCAACATGCTGAAAACAGATTGAAAGACACATTCACTGTACCAACAGTAAGTAGCAAGTGTCAAAAGAAATCAGAAAAACTCAAAATATGGGAGAAAATACAAGGCTAAATAAAGCAGCTGTTGTAAAAAGTTCTTAAAGCAGTCTATTCTTTAAAAGAAACCTTGTGGATGGCAAATACATACAACCGATGAAGGCAAGCAACTCACAGCCAGTTCTCAGAGCAACTCTTACCAGTGCAAATCTGACCGCAGAGAAAGCTGTTTCATTTAGGGGCAGAACTCCTAGTTTTATCAGTTTTCTACCTTGCACGTGTATAACACATGGTACATTGTTACCCTCTATTTTGTCCTCTTGTTAAAAAAAACTAAAAAACTCAGGATTTTCATGTATTTAAATGGATTTAGAATACAGAAACTGATGCATAGGTCAAAGCTGTCTTCCTATACCTCCATGGGAACATTAAAATATTATTTAATACAAGATAATGAGAGTCATGACAATAATTAAGTACCAACACTTTAAAAAGTGCATTTTAAGCCTTTGGGTATGTAGGTAGGGCTAAACCCTAACATATCCATAAAATGTGGCTGTCAGAAAAAGTCATTACTGGAAGATCCCAGAGAACTGAGGTTTCATACCATTTTAGTGGCTGATGTGAGAGTACAAAGAAGATTAAAAAATTGGAGGGTAGTATTTAACTAGATGGGAGGTAATAAAAGGAGGAGGATTTCTTACAGAATGCTTTCATATTCTTGAGGCCACAAAAGCATTCCTACGCAAGACGCAAAACCCGCAAAGTAAAGCCAAACCGGACTACAGGGGAGTTTAAAACTCACATGAGAAGAGGCCACTGAAGGGCAAAGGGCACAAGGACACACAGTATGTTTGAAAAGTAAAGAACAGAAAGAGCTCTGACAAAAAGCAGTAAGAAAAAATAAGTAAAAGTGGGCAGGTCACGAACAAAAGAAATATGGCCACTCAGCAGGCCAATGAAGAATGCTCAGTACAAAGAAATGCAGATCCAACGGTGATGAGTCACATGTAATTCATTAGCAGAAACTAAATCAGCTTTATAATACCAAGTATTGGCAAGAAGGAAGGGAAATCAAGATTCTCTATACACTGTTGGTGAAAAGTTAGTTAAGCCTTTTCCGAAGGGAGAAAAAAAAATCTCTTCCAACTATAAAAACTGAGCACATACCCTAGCAAATCTATGCCAATATGCCCACATGTGTGAAAGATGTACCAAAAGAAATCTGATTTTAAGTAAACAAAACAGAGTTAACAACCTAAACGTCTACTGAGTGCTTCCTAAATGCCAGGCACTCTTCTAGGAAGGTAATCCTAAGCAAGTGGCTGTATACACTCCAGTACACAGGTCCTGTCAGGAAGCACACAGCGTCAGAGAATGGCATGGGAACACCGACAGACAGTTATGAGAAAAGGCTAGAGCACACAACAGGACCCCAGAGTCCACTATTAAAACGGGCCAAAAAGAAGAAAAGGGTGGGGGGAATCCCGTATACACGTCTAGGTAAATATGAGCCTAAACGCAGAGCAAGTGCACAGAGTAGGAATGCATAAGGGACACATTTTGCTCTTAACACTTCTGAATTTGACCTTGAAGTCAAAATTAAATTAAACTCAAAGTTAATTTGAATTTTGCATACCATGATGTATTCATATCGTTTTTCTTTAGTCATCATGTGAGTCACAATTCAGTGAAGAATGAAAAGATAGACAATCTGGGCCAAATACAAAATGTCCTGGACAGGTCACCTGGCAAACCAGTCACTTACTACAAGTCATCTGTGCAGAGTGCCGGGGAGCCACCGCCCACATGCATGTTTTATATTTTATATATATATGTATGTGTGTGTATATATATATATGTATATATATTAATTGAGCTACAGGGCATATGGGATCTTAGTTCCCTGACGAGGGACTGAACTCACATCCCCTGCGTTGGAAGCCTGGAATCTTAACCACCGAACCACCAGGGAAGGCCCCCACACACAGATTATATTCAGCTCTCTTGCACTTACAAAAACCAAACACTGTCACACTTAAAACTCTAACCTACATCCAAACCAGTCATTCAAGTACCAGCTAATGCATGATGAAGCTGAGTTATCACTCACCTGGTGGCATGACTTCATAGCACTTGGATCTCCAAGCTAATGATAACACATAAGTGGCAAAAAAAATAAAAGATCACAAGTTAAAACCAAAGGGTTGGGAATTCCCTGGCAGTCCAATGGTAGGGACTCTGCACTCTCACTACTGCGGGCCTGGGTTCAATCCCTGGTCAGGGAACTAGGATCCCACAAGCCTCTTGGCATGGCAAAAAAAAAAAGAAAAAAACCCAAAGGGTTCTGGCCCTTTATATCCCACTTCAATGGCTTAGAAGAAACTGCACTAAATGAACTACCTGTGGTACAGGTTCAAACACCGTATTTGAAGACTGTCACCAAGAATCTCCTAGGAATCTCATTCTCCCACTGACAACCTAGGATCTCCTAGGAGATCGTCATTCTCCCACTGACAACCGATTCTTTTTTTTTTAAACGGAGAAGGGGAGAACCAAGAAGATTATAGGAACAAGAGAATCCAAAATCTAATTTTTTTTCTAAATTGGAAGGAAAAAAACTGAGAAACTAATTTCTCAACTTGGCCCTGCTGTAGTTTAACTCGAACACATTTGAGAGGAGCTACATTACTACAGCTGAATTAGAGCCAACATTTACTTTGGCAGAAAAAAGTCAAAGTCATTGAAGTTTTTTTTTCTTAATACTTCTAAAAGTGCTACACTACTAAAGTCCTTTTTTAACGGATAAGCAAGAGCAACCTTCAAATTGTCCAAAGTCAAAGAGTTCAGAGGAGGGAAGCAGACATTGAATAATACACACACACACACATCACGTGACGTCCACCTTGCAGTCTGGATGAAGAGGGTCCTAATGTTTACCACGCGTTCCTTCAACTTCTCTACTGGGAAATCCCTCATAATATGAAAAGTCCAGGCAAGAGATTTAATCAGATTTATCTGGAGGATCCTTCAGATAAGGTTAAAAATGAGAATGACAATGAACACGGACTAACTGCCTACCAATAGACCTGAAAACCCATCCAGGCCAGTACACCGGAAGAAGCACCACAGAGCCATCTGCCTGTCAACAACACTGCCTTTGCCCATGAGGTTCTCCCAGAACAAGATCAAGGGCCCCGCACCTAGTGATACTCACTAGCAGTATCAACACAGAGCAGGAGCTCCGCCTTTTCCAAACTGAGTCTTTCAAGGTAGCAGAAGCTCACCAGTGGTGACAGGGAAGAAAGACGAGACAATACAATCAGGGCCGCAAAGGACCATGACCTTGACAGGAAAAGGGACAGAAAATGAACAGGAATGTATGCTGCAGATGAGACCAGCCTGAGACTGCTCTAAGAAAGGGTTTCAGGTAATGCTTGAAGAGCTAAGATTTTTCTCCCATAAGCAATGGAGAGCTATGGAAGATTTGAGCAGGAAAGTAACTTTTTCTTTTCTCCATGAAAGATGACTGTGACAACAGGGAAGTTAAAGGAGACAGAATCTCACCCTTTCGAAGGCAAAAGGAGAAGTGGGTGGCAGAGGATGAGGTGGTTAGCTAGACTCAGTGGACATAAATCTGAGCAAATCCCAGGAGATAGTGAAGGACAGGGGATCCTGGTGTGCTGCAGTCCATGAAGTGGCAAAGAGTCAGACACAACTAAGCGAATGAACAGCAAACTCAAACACACAAAAAGTGCAGATAAATACGGTATAATTTAAGTACAAGAAAGTTGTGCTGAGGGAGAAGAGACGTGACAGCAGAATTTTAATGCAAGCGGAGTCAAGTAGGAAGGAAGCTAAAGAAACATTCATGACCCCAGACTACCCCTGAAAATAGGAAGCATGGTGTGCCATGAATCCATATACATGGCAAGTCAGGTTCAGGACACTTTAAAAATAAAACACCTAACAATTTCAAACCTCAGCAAGGACACAGATGTTGCTGGCAGGAGTGTAGTGCATCAATCATTTCAGAGAACATTTTAGTTCTTACTAACACTGAAAATCACACACCCTCTGACCAGACAACTGAAACCCTAGCTCTGTGCAGGAAGACAACTTCCGATAGATATGAGTCAGGAGATACAAAAATGAGGGTCAGTCACAGTTAGTAGCAAAAAACAAAAAAGCAGCTTACTATCCATCAGCAACAGGCATATAATAATTAAATAGGCTTTCTCAGGGGAAAAATATTCAATCTCAAAGCATTTCCTCCCTGGGTCCCATTCCGAATGTAAACTCTTTTTCCCTTTCTCAGGGAGACAGCCCTCAGCCCTACAGCTTCTCTTTTCTTTGCCTGGACACTGGACACTTCCCCTCTTCTGCATCCTTCACTAGCACCCACCCAACACACACCCAACATGGCCCCCTGTATCCCTGCTGTGAGAAGGCAAAGGAAAACCTTTTTTGAAGTTAATAAATGGAAGTGCCCACAAGGCCAGGTTCCAATCCCGGCTGTGTCCTCCCCAGCGCAGGGTGGGACCAGCATCTCGGGCCATCAGTGGGGTAAGCCTAGGTGATTCAGTTCTTCCCCAAATTTTGAAAACTTAGTTCTCAACTCTTTTTTATCCTTTAATTAGAATGCCTTCTTTATACTCAGGTGGTTCAGACGGTAAAGAATCCACCTGCAACGCAAGAGACTTGGGTTCGACCCCTGGGTCAGGAAGACCCCCTGGAGAAGGAAATGGCTATCCACTCCAGTATTCTTTCCTGGAGAATCCCACGGACAGAAGCTACAGTCCATGGGGTCGCAAAGAGTTGGACATGACTGAGAATCTCCCTTTCCTACTCCTTGCGTTCAGAAATATTCAATCCCTCCCCCTCCCTTCTCTTCCTCCCCTCCCTTCCTTAAAAATCCTTCTCTCTCCTCTCTGCCCATGTGGGTTCAGTACCATCAGGGGAAAACCTCACACAAAATGAGAAACTCAGCAGCCAGGGCTAGACTAGGCCTGGGGTGCTGCTACCAACTCCAGGAGTCCCCAGCACCCAGCAATCTGGGCTCCGCAGTGAGTTTCTACAACAGCTGGTTAACCTCTGCCCCATCCACTCCTCCACACCAATCCCCTCCTGCAGCAGGCTGGCAGGTTTGCCAGATGAGACCGTGGGGGTGGACCCTTCCATTCCTGCACTGCATCTCCCTTAGTTACCGATCACCAGCCACACTGACGGGTCTTTCATACTTTTTGCTGGGGTTAATTTTATCCTTGCACCTTCTGCAGCATGCTCCAACAGTATTCTGCCCCCCCAAAAATGGTTTCTGCTCTCTCTCCATTTAACCATATTCTTCTTGCCAACTTTCTCCTGAAATTTCCCCAGGCATTTCTAACTAGATGGAATCCTTGTTTATCTATTAGTAAGCTATATAATATACATTCTTCCTCTTTTTTCTTCTTGAAATAGATATGTGTGATGCTTCAGTAATAGCTACTTAATTTATAACAATCACTATTTTACCTTATTAAGTTATTGTGTTCAGCAGATACCTTAAAATGCAAAATGAGGCCTGCTGGACCTTGATTAGAGATTTCAGTTGTAGTAGTAGTTCCTCTTTTTATCTGAGTACCCTGAAAGGGGCTGGCTGACAACCCTTAAGACCTTTACCCAGGAGAGAAATGGGTAAAAATCTCTACGCCTAGACATCTTGGGGTACAGAAATATCTCCTCATTATTAAAACTATGCACAATGGAGAGAAAGGGGCTCAACTCTAGCTCCTCCTATATCCCACACAGCTTCAGACACTTCTCTCAAAAGCTAAGAGTGGTAATAAAAATAAAAGGTTAAATTGTGCTTCACAGATACGTGAGAATATGTACTGTTTATATTCTTTAATACTTAAATCTGTTGTTTAGCAGGCCAGGCAGTTCAAAGTGTGGTGCTTTCTACCGTGAAGAGAATTCCACAAAGACCTCTTACTTACGGACATTTGAAGGGACTGTGGTTTTCTAATGAAATACATGGTACTAAAATGTTTGCTTTGTCAAATGTGTTCCCTCTTCCTTAAAAGTATACCTAGGGCTTGCCTGCTGATGGCCTTTTAAGTTGGGGGAAAGTCCAAAAAACAGTCAAATTGTGTCAAGCCTATTACCAAGAAATTAGCAGAGCAACTTCGTGTTACTCAGTCACCGGAGATGCCAGGTGGCATGGATGAAACACAAAGACCACCCCTGAAAGGGACAGCCCAGCACGTCTGTTCCTGTCCCTGACCATGTACACAGGCCAAGAAAACCCCTGTTCCATGTCACAGGGCCCCAGGATCTCTGCCCCGGTGCAGGGCAGGCAGAGGGGAAAATGATAGCAGATGTGGGGCCTCTAGTCAATGGGCTGTCAACTAGGTGGACATCCTCAGGCCACCTCTACAAAGACAGGGGAATGGAAGGATCCTTTCATTGTTCCAGGAATGACCTTCCACCTCCGAATAGCCAGCCCACCCTAGCCAGCAGTCCTCCTCCTCCAGCTCTCCTAGTGCTCGATACGTATGTGACCTCACCAAGTCCAATGGGACACACAGATTTACACGGCTCCCCAAAGGTATCGACAAATGTATGCTTTATGTCTCCAGGGACACTTTTGGACTCCTTCTGGACAGTGATCGCATCCCTTACGCCCTTTTTAAGGTCCCTGACCACATAGAATGCCTAAGCATTTTAACAGATATGCAAAACTGAATGGGTCTGCATTGTTCTGGTTTTTCTGCAAGTCAGCTAAAATTGGACATTCAAGGGTAGGAGTGGGACCGACACAAAATTAAATTAACTAGGACATTTATCAAGTCAAACATTAGGTCACGGAAACAGAAATGAAGGCAACATCCATCCACCTCCTCCTTTCCTGCCTCTCTTCCTCATCAGCATTAATGCTAAGAGAAATGCAATTTTTCTTTTTTGTCTCAAAATTAAGGCGGTCAGTTTTTATCCCCCTACAAGCTGCTTGTTGAACATTTTGTATCTACACAGAAGCACTAAACAGCCTCACCACTGTACTCATTAACTTTTCTCCTTTAAAGAAAATAACCCCACTGCCCCAAAGCCCCACCATTCATGGCTTGTTCTGCAAACCCCATTGGACGAGACATACCAGAAAACTGCTCGTCCCATTTCATGCAGTACCTTCCCCGTGGCAGTGACACAAGCAATTAAGCTAACATATCAGTGTTCCAAGAGGAGGGGAAGAGACCAAAGTCTCAACTTTCCTAAACGGAATGGAATCTCCCCACTAGAGAAGCAGGGTTCAGCGGGTGAGAAAAGGGAATTGCAGTGCAGTTAAATTCACTACTTAATAATACAAGACCATAATCAACTGCAAGTCCTTGAACTTACATTATACCTTTCTACTGGGATGTGCTTGTAATTTCAAATGTGTTACTGTAAAAGCCTGGCCATTGGAGAGACAAGAGACTGGGCGGGGGTGGGGGTGGGGGAGTAAAATGGACTTTAATTAAAATATGAATAATCCAAGTCCAGCTAATTCAAAGCATCTGACTCAAACACCTAGTCAGCTGGGAAACAGCAGCTGCTTCCAATTACAAGTGATTCTGAATTAACTGGTATCAGCATCTCATGAAGAAGCTGGGGATGGAGGACTTTCCTGATTGAGCTGCGAGTTAGACCTTCTGAAAGGAGGAAACGCCAAAGATCCAAAGGCCTGTCTCCAGAAGCTCTTTCGAGGTCAGGACAGTTTTCCAGCTTGTTCTCATCTTTGCCTCTGACCCCAAGGGCTCACATCTGTGCTAGCCCTTGCACCTTGCATCCTTGAACCCTCGCCCAGACTCATCTCTGCAAAGCAGACCCAACAGCTCTTCCTGCTCGCTGCACATTTCCTTGACCCCAAGTCACAGAGATCCAGGTAACCCCGCAAAACCAACTTTTAACCCTATCACACAAACTGGAAATCTGACAGGCTCCTGCAGTCTGGTGGCCTCTCCGGAGACTATAAATCAAAGGCCTATCCAAAACCTCCTTTGGCCCAGAGACTAGGACCAGCAGCCTCCTGTGGAAAGAATATTCCAGAAGGACAACCAGCTTCTAACTGCAGGTGGAGCTTTAGACCATCAGATTGTCAATAGCTTTTTCAGGGTCCCACTTGCGAGATTAAGGAATGGGGAAGAAAGGAAAAAAAAAAAAAACAACAAGAAAAGGAGGAGTAAAAACCTTTAAAATCTTCTTCTTAGACCCTAAGACCCTACAAAGACTAAAGATGCCAAGGATCACCAAGAAGAGAAAAAAAATCCAGAATCAAGAGTCGAATTGCTGACTCTGGTCTACTAATCACCCCTTCACACATAAAGATGCAAGTTCTAAAACTCTCCCTCTCCCGTCCTGAGCCCTGCATTAATAAACCACTGGAACAATCAGTTACTAGGCTGTGTTAAATTATCTGAATGAAGGCAAATTAATTTGAGCCTCAGACCCCAACTCACTGCTGAACTGCCCTTTCTCCACACATTTCCTGCCTTACAAATAGCACACACTTGTTCAGAACAAAATACTAGATAATACATAGAAACCTTTAGCTTTTCTGTGAACATAAAATAGAATCACAACATTCTCTAGTTGACAAACCAAAAAAAGAATTATCTTTAAAGAAATATGCAGAACAGTAAGGACACCCCTTTAAATACTCACAAAATACAAGAAACATTTTCATGTCTAAAAATATTTTTTAAAGATAGGAAAGGGGAAAGATAAGACTATTCTGAAGGAGATACAAAAAACAACAATAAGTTCTTTGGTGAGTAGCCCCACAAGAATGAAGTTGATCTTCAGAAATTCAAAACCAGGGCCCTACTAATTTACATTACTTCCTTAAAAAAAAAAAAAAAATCATGCTTCAAATAAAGTCCTTAAAAACAATTTTTTAAAGAACATAACCATTATTTGAAAAATCACTTCCTTACTTTTCTAAATAAGAGCTGGTCCCAGGGGAGACCTGGGGGCGGGGCGGGGGACAATAGTAGAAGCAAGGATTATAAACACATCCCTTTAAAAGCTTTAATCCTTTTGCTATTGAATTCAGCACACATAATTAATTTACAGAGAACCCACTATGTGTATTTAATATTATTAGCAAATTAAAAATATTTTTTAAAGTCAAAATGATTTTTGAACATGAATGTGGTAGAGACCAGGAAACACAATTAAACAATACGAGGAGGCTGCAATGTTTCCAAGCAGAAGGAATCCACCCCCAGCCACCCACCAAAACGGATCAAGTACAATAAAGAATGAAGACCCATAAAATCTAGTAAGCAACTCTGAATCATCCTTCTCTGTAAATAGCCACTTACTAGGTATTGTTTCATACACTGTTAACAATACGTAATATAATGATAATCTAGTATCATATCTTTTATCCTGAGGGGGAAAAAAATACTTAAAAAATCATTAAAATTCTGTTTTTAACACTTGAGAGAACACTTTTTACAGAACCACAGGGAGCTGGGTTTATAAATCCAGTGACAGGGTGGTAGTGATAATTTGTTGTTGTTTCGTCACTCAGTCTTGTCTGACTCCTCTGTGACCCCATGGACTGGAGCCCACCAGGTTTCTCCATCCATGGGATTTCCCAGGCAATAATACTGGAGTTGGTTGCCATTTCCTTCTCCAGGGGATCTTCCCAGACTGGGAATCAAACTGCATCTCCTGCACTGCAGATGGATTCTTTATAGCTGAGCTACTAGGGAAGCAGTAATAATAATTACATTTCAGTAAAAATAAATAAATAAAATGTATATCTGAGCCAGACATTCAAAATTACATGACATATACACTACACTATTTATGACTCCCATTTTACAGTTTTAAAAAACTGGGACACAGACAGATTACATAAATGACAAGAATCAGAATTGAAACCCAGGGCTGCATAACACCCAGGCAGCACTGCCCACCTGGATGAAGACAAGCACAGCCTTCCAAGTGAAACAAGAGCAAGATTCAAATCTCCGCTGGGCATCGGGGAGGCCAACTCTGGCCCTTTCCTCTGCCTTGCTTCCTCCCTCAACTGCAGTTTGAGGGGAAACAGCCACTTCACAGGACGGTAAGGTGTGAAGGGATGAAACACCGCTATGGTAAATATCTAAGTAGGTATGAATCCATGGTACCTTCCAATAGAAAACTTCTCTTTAAAAAAAAAAAAATATATATATATATATGTATGTATGTGTGTAAGCTTTCAAGATGAACTCTGGACAGAACCCAGCAAAACTGCAATGGCCCTACACAGAAATCCCTGAGCCTGCTCTGTGTTTACCAAATGAGACATGACAGAGTTTGGGGAAACACATGACATGATACAGACAGTACATTATAACTAGTTGTCTGTAAGGAAACACCAGGCTTTCTTCCAGAACGAAAATTAAAGAACGGGCCTCAGGAAGGACAGCTTATAGGACACTGGGCCAAAAGAGGCTGTTTGATGAAATGATGATGAGGTTTTACGATCCCATCACTGTTTTAAAACAGCTTTCGATTGGGGCAGAATGACTACCACGGTCTTCAGTCCCTGTTATGTCCCCTAAGGTGAGTTTTCAAACTTTTCTTTGATAGAGGAGATCTTATGAGAACTCCCCAGCTGCTCTGGTTGAGACAGAGACACGGAGAAAAAAAGGAGAGAACCACTGCACAAACCACCCACAAAATCAAAACCCTTGCGAGGGCCATCTGCTGAGAGCCTGCAAGCCAGGCAGCATCTCCGGCCCCACCACAGACCCACTGGATGAGAAAATGCCTTGTAACTAGATCCCTGTGTGATGGGCGTGAAGTGGCAGAAAACCTCCTGGAACCTTCAGTTCAATTCAGTCGCTCAATTGTGTCCAACTCTTTGCAACCCCATGAATTGCAGCACGCCAGGCCTCCCTGTCCATCACCAACTCCGGAGTTCACTCAGACTCACGTCCATCGAGTCGGTGATGCCATCCAGCCATCTCATCCTCTGTCGTCCCCTTCTCCTCCTACCCCGAATCCCTCCCGGCATCAGAGTCTTTTCCAATGAGTCAACTCTTCGCATGAGGTGGCTAGAACCTTACGTGGTCTCAATCCTGGATTCCCTCCCACATCCTTCTCCGCCACAAGAGTATAAAAGACACAACTGGACAAATAACACAAAGTAGATAATAAATACTTGCAGAATTAAAGCTGAATAAAGTGCAAGGGAAGTCGAGCTACAGATGTCTAGGAAGATCAGAAGTCACAATGTTCCCACCATACACGACAACTTCTCAGCTAAGGAAAACTTAACTGTACAAAGTCCCACCGCTTTTCCAGGCTGAGCAAAACCCCAAACCAGAGCCCAACACCTCTACAACACAGTCACTGTCAAGTCCAAAAGCACAGTTCCAAGTTCCAGGCCCCAGGACACACCAGCCTTGCAGGCAACAATTCTACACCTACAAAATGAGACAAGACTGTCAGAATACCTAAGAAATGGTTAGGATCAAATACATGAAAACACCCAAGAAAGATCCTGAGTATATCATTTCCTCAGCCGAAGAAAAGTGCTAGAATCTACAGAAAAACACGAGTATGTTCCTTTTGTATGTAATTCCTCGTGTCTTTAAGATACAATTCCTCGTGTCTGTAATAGTCTCATCATGCTCTACTGACAGAACTAGCCCGTGCCAACTCCTTATCTTCAAAAAATTGTTATTTTCAATAAAAATTAATTTTCAATAAAATTTTTAATTAATTTTCAATAAAAACAAAAATACCCTTCCAATGCAGAGGCTGCAGGTTAGATCCCTGGTCAGAGAACTAAGATCCCACATGACTCGTAGCCCAAAAGAAACCAAAAAAAAAGAAGCACTATTGTAACAAATTCAATGAAGACTTTAAAAATCCCCGTCACCAAATACTAAATGTGCCTCTTCAATCTGTGAGACAGATTCTGAGTTTCCTTCCTGTTGACAATCCAGGTGGTGACTTGACTCCAGCCCATCTCTACAGTCAGCACTGCAGACAACAGGGAGGGGTTCCTCGCAAACGCACTGGTTAGTGAATACGTGCAAAACCTCCAAGACGAAGTACATGACCAACCCATCACCCAAGAAAATGCTGAGAGGTACCCCCAAAGTACACTAAAGGATTAAAAAGCCAGTGTGAGAAGGCAGTTATCAAGTCAGAAACTCTTACGCTTTAGAAGTTTTACAACCCAGAGGCTAGGTCCAGGGTTGGGGGTGAAGCAGGACGCTCAGACAGTGTGAGGAGACAGAAGCCCCTGAAAGGTTTTCTTCCTCCAAGGAGGAGGCAAGCACCTAACAAAGGGGCCCCCAAGAGCTGACAGGTCACACATCTTCTGATAAACTCTGCTCTGCGAGGTTCCCCAAGCAAGGATCAGACAAGGAGGCCTTCCACTTCCCAACTGGGAGCACCCACTGGGCACGTTCCACCTTGCCTGCCTGAGGCACAGGCCTGACTTGAAGAGATTTAACAAAAGAGTTGCAGAGCCCCAACTTCCTTGACTTTAATTAAACCTGGCTTCCACTTCTGAAAACCCCTCTAGTTTTTATTTTGTTTTCTAGTCCCACAACTGCTTTTCAACGTGAGATGCTGTATAAAGGAGAAGCAAATTCTTTGCAGCTGCGTTGTGAGCATCCTGCCAACTGGAGCCAGGAAGAAGAGCTCCCATGTTAAAAATGTCCGACTGGGAGATTCACAAACCAGCGGGGGAGATGGACGGAGGAGAGGAAGACGTGTGTGTGTACAATCAGCAGAAAGCTCCCTTTTATGTTTGGAAGTCCCAGGGGCCTCTGGAGGCTCGTCATGCTTCAGTGGCTGTCACCCCCTCCCACGTTACCCCCTTTCTAAAGCCAGGGGCCTTTCCAGACACATCCTGCACAACCACTGCTCAGCGGTTCTTTCTTTCACCCCTTCTCGCCTGGCCTCCCCCCAGCAGTCCCGCCACCACCAGATGACGGCAAGAAATGGAACAGGGAGGTAGCGACCGTTTTCCTCCGACCACAGAAGCCCGGAGTGAAGCTGAACCCTGGACAGTCACTTTGGCAAGTGAACTTTTTCGTTTCTATTAGTGGCAGCGAGATAACCGCAGTCAGCAGCAGAACTCAAAGCTGATGAGCCTTTGGTTGTGCTGCTAAAGCCCTCGTGTTCAAAACCCTAGCTGTGCCCTCTTAAAAAGCTAATTCAGGTCACCTGAGTGGGTCTGGAGGTTCTGGATGAAATTTCTGCATCAGGGGATACGTCTGCGCTTTCCAGAGGGTAAAGTGGCGGCACGCCCCTCGGCACAGGGCCAGGGAGCAGTTGAGCAGTTTCATAAGCAGGCTTTCACGTCCACCCCACCCTCGGGGGCAGAGAGGGGTCCACTTCCCCCCATTTATCCTAGAGAGTATAGGACTAACCTCTCCTCCTCTAGGGCTCTGGGGCCAAGAGGGAGGAGCTCTGAATTGGCAAAATTCTGGGAGGCCGTGTGAATGCACTCAGGGAACCGCTTTTCCTTGTGTGACCCCTTGGATAAACAAGGCTATTTCCAGGGCCCCAAGTAACAGGGCCACACCCTCGGAATGTAGGTAAAACACACAGACCCCTGGAGATCTGCCTGCATGCAGCCCAGCAACCTCCAGGCCCATCCAGGTGGCGGACAGGAACAAAGAACTGTCAGACGAACAGCCGCGAGGCGCGGTACTGTCCTCAGTGATGAAACCTTGGAGAAATCTCACTCCTGCATCACAGTGGACTTCTAAAGGCAGGAGAGCCAATGAAACGTGGCTCCCCAAAAGACATTCAACAGCAGGGGTTGAAACAACCAACCAGAAAAAACTCATCAGACTTGGCCCACCCCGTGGCTGAGTATTCCGAGTCCCTCTGCGTTTTACTATCATTTGAAGCCTGATTCTAAGAACGTTCTACCTGCACAATTTCACAGCTGACACCCCGCCCGGGTGCACCTCTTGGGCACCTACAGCCCTCCTCGGCACCTACAGCCAGCTGGTTGGTAATCAGACGCGCCATCCCCAGTGGCTGACATCCTCGGACCTTTTGCTTCCCCTCAAACAGATCTCTGAACCTCTACATGGGAAAAGGAAAGGCACTGGGTTCTGTATCTCGTGCTAGTAAGCTGCTCGCCTGAGGGCGTGTCTGTGTCTGTGTGGAAGGCTGGGGGGTGCCGAGGTCAGGAGAATGACACTCCAGGAGGTTCAGGCTGTATGCTGACCTCACCACCTCTCCCCAAAGTCAAAGGAGAACCATTTATCAAACTATCTGCCATCCAGCGGGTTGTAGCATGTCAGCATTAGAGAGAAACACTGAAGTGCAGGCAGAAGGGAGGCAGTCACGCCTTGTCTTCCTGCAGGGAAGCATCTGCAACCCATTTCACAGTGCACAACACTTGAGGCCTGGTGATCTCCCAGGGGACTCAGCTGGTACGAAGCAGGGTGGCATTTAGAGCAGTTTACCCGACAGGCAGGCAACTGAGGTCTCCAGGAATGGCGAGATGACATTCACGTGAAGACACACAGACACAGTCAGATACACGTTCACAGAACTTTCCAGGGAGAACGCGGTACTTTAAAACAAACCAACACAAGAACATGTTTCTGCCTCACAAAGATAATAAAAGCAAAAGGGGCTTTGATAAGCGATTCCTAAAGCCAAAAAATACAAAGCCAGGAGAAACAGGTGGACCAGTGCAGTCCCTGAAGGGCAGTCAAGCAGGAACAAGGCCTGGGACACAGCCCCTCGAGATGGTTTTCTCCCCCAGGGGCAGAGGAGTGGAAAAGGAAAAGAAACTATTTTCCTTTTCACCACTACTGTTCCAGGGTGAGTGTCACGGTCGGTGGGAGGGGCTTTAGGAAGAAAGTAAAAAAAAAAAATCTAGACGGGGACTTCCCTGGTGGTTTACTGGTTGAGAATTCGCCTTGCAATGCAAGAGACATGGGTTCGACCCCTAGTTGGGGAACTAAGACCCCACGCGCCATGGAGCAACTAAGCCTATGCAACTACTGAGTCCGTGAGCTCCAACTAAGACCTGATGCGGCCTAATAAATACTTTTAAAAAAAAGTCCAGATGGATGTCTGAATGTGTTTTCTTACGGAAGTTCACTCTAAGAGTTAAAACGTACTTGTCCAAGACCACCCTCTCCCCTGGAGAGAGCTCCCTTCAAGGGAGGACAAACCAGGATCCTCAAACTGCTTCACCAGCATAAACCACAAGAACTCCTCGGACCCATTTGTCCTCCCGTCTCCAGATGCCCCGCGGGGAAGAACGGAGAGACATAAAGGAGTGAGGGAGAACGCAAGTGACAGTTACTTGAGATAAAGCTGAGCAGTACTGACCTTTAATTTGAAGACCCTGAGCCTCACGCCATCTTTTTTATGAATATGGGAGAGCACTTTGGGACCTTTCCAGCCGGGAGGAAGAAGCACCATTAGTCATCCCCGCTGGCTCAGAGACCTGACAAGCTCCACTCTGAAAACCTGTACAGGCTGGCCGCCACCAGTGCTGCCTTCCAACGCCATGAGGCAGGACTTTCAGACAGAGCCCTGAACCGAGAAGGGAACCAAAAATCAGTCAGATTAAAATGAAAGGGACGATCCTACCCTATCCAGTGAAATACCATGGGCACGGGTCCCAAAAGCGACTGGAGGCACTGCCATGGCTACACCAGCTCCCTGGGGAAGGGGGTCAGCATCCACTGAGGAGACCCCCCAGTTAGCTGCAAAGTGACCTGCCCGGTAGCTCCTTCTGTAGCCAAGAGGTAGCCTTCGCTGCGGAATCCACAGACATGAGAATAATTCCCAAAGCAGTGTCATTTCACAAAAGGAGTTCCACAGAGCTGAACGGAACGTTACTGCAGGGATACCTGAGGTCCCAGCTGACAGTCCTACACCTCTTTGGATCTAGGAGGATTACTAAGGCTTTAAAATTCAATTACAATTATGGACGGTAACAGGTGGGCTTCCGGGCTGGCTCAGACGGTAACAAACAGGCCTGCAATGCAGGAGGAGACATGAGTTCAATCCATGAGTGGAGAAGATCCCCTGGAGAAGGGAAACGGCAGCCCACTCTAGTATTCCTGCTTGGGAAATCCCAAGGACAGAGGAGCCTGGTGAGCTACAGTCCACAGGGTTGTAAAGAGTCAGACACAACTGAGTGCTAAAACAACAAGAAAAAACACACTAAAATGACGAGGGGAAAAAGAAGAATGGAAACCTGAGTTTGAGACGCAGAATTAAATGGACATGTATTCAGCCACCCCCACCTTGTGCAAAAGAGGGTCAGTCCCACAGCACAGCCCGAAGCAAGCGACTGTCCAAGACAGGGGCTAGGCCGGATCCGGCCAACATTACAAGGACAACCAACTGGTCCTGTCCCTTAGTCTTGTGCTTTTAAAGGGCAGTCAAGGTGCCAACTATTTTAAAGCCCCAACACACTAACTCTGTAAACAATAACGGCTGCAGCCTGCACACTGCGCACTGGAGTGGATTCCTCAACTTGGCCTCATCACTTATGCAGCTGATGAAACAAACACTGACAGCTTTTTTGCATTTGTAAAGGCCCCACAGCAGCTGTGGTGATCCCACCATAGAGCAATGAATTAAGCCTGAAACCCAGCTGGGTCTGAACAGAAGCCTTTTTTGCACAATACAGCAAGACGATCATTGTTAACCTAGGCATTATTGGGAAATATTCTGCATTATATTATAGGGCAGTTCTAACTCAATTCGTAAAATTAGCTCTAATAAGCAATTTCAGGAGGAGGGAAGTGGCATTTGCTTTAGAAATGGCACAAGCGTGCGCGTAGGTTATAGGTACACCACACAGAGGCAGGCTGACAAAACAGAACACAGATTTCCAGTTCAACAATGCAAAGTTTAAAACAGCAGCTCCTTCTTAGGTATCCATGGACATACACACACTCACACCTACTTTCTAAAGTGAGGTGGGTGGGTGTCTTACCTCACAAATCCTTCATGACTGAGCCACTACAGAGAAAACAGTGAGTACAGCCGTCTGCCCTTCAGGTAACATCAGTGACTGGAGCACAAGAGTCAATCTGGAACTGAGAGTTGTACCAGAAAAACCAGGGAGTGTGAAAAAGCGTGATTAATCCCATTACTAAGGAGTTTTTTTGACACTGAACTTGAGGAGTATGTGGTAAATAAGATCCCCAAACTCTAACATGCTGGCCTTTGGCTTCCTCTTACCAGGAACCTCCAGGAAAGACACAAATACCCACCCCAAATCTCCATCACTTCCAGAGAACTAGAACCCTCCAAGTCCACCAAAGGCCTCCAGCATCCTTGGGTCATGGGGCTTTCTCAGTCCCCACCATTCTCTCTATCGCCTCATACTTTCGATGAGCACTTGAACGTGAGTAAAAATTGCCTGACTCAAGTAGGAAACTGATCTCATCTTTATTTCACAGCAATGTGGGAAAAATAAATCTGGGGGTTGGAAATCAGAACTATCAAAACATGGTACCACCCGTCTTCCTTAAAAGAACCCCCATTTCTTTTTTTTTTCTAATTTTATTTTTAAACATTACATAATTGTATTAGTTTTACCAAATATCAAAATGAATCCGCCACAGGTATACATGTGTTCCCCATCCTGAACCCTCCTCCCTCCTCCCTCCCCATACCATCCCTCTGAGAACCCCCATTTCTTAAACAACTTTGTGGAGAGCCTTTTCTGATTTTTTAAGCATTTTTTGTTTAGGGAAAACTAGGCTTGGAAGGAGCAAGAAAATCAGGGGAACTTCTAGGCAGACAGTAGCTCTCTTTCCTGTACCGTTCAGCAAAGAATGTCGATATCAGCAACCACGACAAGGTCAAAACCAAAGGTGATGTAGGAAAACAGCTCCTCAGTCCTTCCCGGCTCCCAGAGAGGAGCCAGGGTTTTTAAGTCCTGGAGCCTCCCAAAACCACGTGGTAAATGCCATGCAGAGATTCACCTGAAGGCCAAAACAACAACCCAAACCCCTGAGCACCCACAGAAAGCCAACTAACCCATGATGAAATTCCAAGTCCCACCACTTTCTCATGCCTAACTGAGCTTGCAAAGGGGGAGAGGCAGGGAGACCCCTGTTGCACACCCACACACAGTGAAGACTGGCAGTCAGGCAGGGAGGAAAGTGAGAACCACACCCCAAAAAGGCAAGGCAGCCACCCGAAAAGGAGAGGCCCCCACGCAGCCCTCTGCTGAGCAGAACACAGGAGGTGCAGGGACGCAGGCTGAGATGAACAGCTTCGTAGGTCAAAGAGCAGTAAATAAATGAAGTATTATTCAGACATAAAAAAGGAATTGAGTCCTTTTTATGGATACACACTACAATGTGAAGGAATCTCGAACACATCATGCCAAGTGAAAGAAGCCAGTCACAAAAGGCTGTGTACTGTTTGATTCCATTTACATAAAGTGTCCAGAACAGGCAAATTCACTGAGACATACAGTAGATTAGTAGTTGCCAGAGACTGGAAAAACTGGGATGAGATGTGGAGCGCATGCCAGTGGGTATGGAGTTTCTCTTTGGGGGTGATGAAAAGGTTCTAAAATTGATCGCAGTGATGGCTGCACAACTCCAAATATACTAAAAACTACTGAACTGTTTAAGAGGGGGAGGAAAAAAAAAAATCACATTCACATCCAAGATCACTCAGGGAAGACTGAGATGCCTCGGATGCCTTTCGTCTTGAACCACCAGTGGAACGCCAAAAGAAACATAGCTGAAGACCTGCCAAAAGAACTGGAATAAGTTGAGGATATGAGTTTCTAAAAAGAAAGGCTAAAAGGGGCTGACACTTTGCTAAAGATGCAGCAGCCAAGGACAGCAATGCATGCCAAGCATATATATACATACACTCTGTAGTCAGACTGAAAAGTGTGATGAGGGGTAACTCTAATCTCCCCAAAAATAAAAAGTGCAACTGCAGTCTTCCTACTTCCCTGCAGCTATGTTGTGGGCTTTAATCAAGAGCATGACAGCCTACCATTTAAGTATATTTATCCGATGTCAGTGCCTACTTAGACTAGTCCCGTAAATTCGTTTTAAAACCATCTTTGGATTCGGAAATTGGGAAGGAAGCAGTTAGAGGAGAGACTCTAAAAGTACATTCAGAATCACTTTGTCAGCCTTAGAAATCTTTTCACACTCAACAGGGAGGATTCCGTGTGGTGGATGGGAGGAAAAAGGCAGCCACGAAGCACCATCCAGGTTTCCTTGGACAGTAAACAATGCCTATCTGGAGAAACAGGCAGTTAGGACTGAGCAAGGGGTTCTGTTCTTTATTGAGATGACCTCCGTGTACAAATACAGTAAAAGAACTCCCCTTACAATAGGTACCATTAAGGTCTTCATTTGTATTAAACAACTGTAAGCAAACAATGTTCAGCTGTAAAAGCCTTTGCAAGTCAAAGATAATGGCCTTCCTTGGTAAACTGACTGTTCTTTACAATCATCATTTATTCTCCCAAGAGGCTTTGCCTAGTGCTCCAATAAATTCTGGAAAGAAATAACATGACAACTTCAGCAAGTCTCATGTTAGACAGAAAGGAAAAAATAAAGTAGAAAGTGTGTTTCATTTGGGGCTCTCCAGTGTTCTTGCCTGGAGAATCCCAGGGACGGGGGAGCCTGGTGGGTTGCCACCTATGGGGTCGCACAGAGTCGGACACACTGAAGTGACTTAGCAGCAGCAGCAGTGTCTGGGTAGCAAGCGCTTCATATAATTGGAGCAGAAGTGGAGTTAGGAGGGGAAAAAAAAAAGCGTATACAGACTTTTCAGCCTCAGATTTCCAAGTCACACCCGTCCTTCCCACCTCCCAGTGCTTCCAAGCTTACCAGAGTCAAAAGAAAACCCATTTTTATGGCATCATTAGAGTTTTTATTTATCACAAGTACAAAAGAGTGTACTTCTCCATGCGCTTCTCCGGGCTTTGCAAGTCCATATTTGTATTAGGAGTTTCCGCAGGACTACATGATGGTGTTTATACTGAGCTGGGGGAGGGGGGGGTGGGGGAAAACCGTCCAGGAGAAAGAAAGAAGTAAGTATCCCCCACCTTCTTCCACCAGGAGACATGGCCTGTGGCTAAGATACGCCCAGAGTCTGGGACAAGCAGGCAAGTCAAAAGCGTTCTTCACTTAGAGGAGGTTCCCTTCCAGTCCATCTGCCACCTTTCAGATTCCAGCACAGTTTAAACCACAATGGTTTGGAATCCTAATAGCAGTTTTGAGGATTATGACACAGAATGAGACTCTTCAAACATTGTTAAAGACACAGAACAGAATCATGCAGTCACTCACATCTACCAACTGCTACCCCAAGAAAACATTTATTAGATCCAGACTCTCCCTGGCACCATGTACGGTGAGAAAAGGTGATATTGAACTGCACTGGCATTTAAACAGAAATCTGATCTCGGCTATTCAAGGATGTGCTCACCACTGGGATTACCTCAAAATTCTTTTTTAAACTTTAAACTTCTTTAAAGAACTTTAAAATTCCTCTGCATTAAAAATTCTGTCAGGGTGTCAATAGCAATATTACTTAACAAACCTCACCTTTACCTAAACTTTTAGGTCAAGTTTACAGAGCTAAAACAAAAAGCCACTCAGCCCAAACACTACTGGGTTGCCGACCAATGCTCACTGCCCATTATTTTAATCCGGTTGTCACTCTGGGCATTTAGAAAGTGAATACACTCGGGTCAAAGAAAAACCTGTTCGCTCTCAGGATGACTGCTCATTATGGCCCTGAAGCCTTTTCAGAATGAGGTGCAGTGTACAGAAGTAACTATATCAAAAAAACACCCCTCTCAAAAAACTGTCAACTCAAGTCCCAGTGAAAAGGCTGCAGAGTGGATGGAATCGAATGTCAAAGACAAAAGCCACGTAAGAATCAGGAATGAGCTCTTTACTGAGCAACACCAAGTGTCTTGTCATTTTTACACATTAATAAAGCCACATTAAAAATAAATAAAAATTGAAAAAAAAGAAACCAGGCTGACTGCCTATTTGGCACCTATCAAACCCCTTCGCCACTTGGGGTGATCAGGCTGGAGAGGAGTCAGCTGGTATGAGCCGAGGACCAGCACGGGGGGTCGGCCGCTACAGCAGGTAGGAGTCACGTGCTGGCCACTTAACTGGGACTCCAGGACGTGGCTCATCCCCACCACGCTGCCTCTGCCCCCCCCCCCAACACCAAGGCACTATCACAAGCCGAAAAGAGAACACGCGGTGCATCAGTACTCTGTGTAGAAGGACGGAGAAGCGGCAACCGAGGAAAAGCCGGCAAACGTCTAAATCCCAACTTATCTCTACAGGGACATCTTTACTCAAGGATGAAAAAGAAGGCAAACAAGTTCACCCAGGAATACTCGTCAATGGTGCTTCTCAGCAGTTCTGGGATACCACCTCCTTCTCACGTGGGGGGAGGGAGATCGATAAAAAGCCATCATCAGAACGATCAACAAGTACGTCTGCCATAAAAATCGTCACACTGTATTTTTTCATAAATGTGAAAGGAAAAGCAGCTATATTATTTTCATTTCCATCTTCTTTCTCAGACAACCCGGACAGCCTGAAATCAGCAAGGATGACCCAGAAACATGGTGTTCCCTCTTCAACCTTGAGGCTAGAGAATTACAGCCACAAAGACCCGTGGGACCTCAAATAAGAATAATCTGATCTAGATAGCTAGTTTATAACACTTCACATGTTAACATCCGACTCTGCCTCCCCCAAAATGACCCTGAGAGCCAATAAATGAAGGTGTGAGTATCCCCATTTCACGCAGGAAGAAACTCAGATTGAGGGGAAGTGATTAATCTGAGGCCAGCAGCTCTCTTCCCAGAGTTTGGCATCCCTGCTGTCAGCTGAACCATAAATTCTCTAAGGACAAAGACAATGTCTTATTTCCTACCCCCTAACATAGTCAGAGGCTTCCCTGGTGGCTCAATGGTAAAGAATCCACCTGCAATGCAGGAGGCGCAAGAGATGCAGGTTCGATCCCTGGGGAGGGAAGATTCTCCAGTGAAGGCAATGGCTACCCACTCCAGTCTTCTTGCCTGGAGAATCCCATGGTGGGCCACAATCCATGGGTTCACAAAAGACTGAGATACTAAACAACAACAGGTAAGAGCATGCTCAACAGCCAAATATATCGGCTGTATTTAGCTAAAGTCTTTCAAGCCAGAGCCCAATGGGACCTTTGTAACCACACAAAGCCCACCTCCAAAACAAGGCTGAAATTACTTGTAAAAATAATGGGATTTCAGGTCATTTTAAAGTTACACCGTGTGCTCACAGAAGAACCATTTCATAAACAAGAAATGTGTAATTGTACAATCCTACAGAGCCTTGTCCCTTCACAGCTACAGTCATCCTAACTCATAACATGTTGTGTTCTCAGAGCAATTTTGTTTTACAAAGTGCTTCCCCATATCTCATCTCATTTAGTTCTAATGCCCTGAGAGAGGACAAGGAAAGAAAACAGAAACTTAAATAAAACCCAACTGACATCTTTACTACTTGTTACAAGTGCCTGTATTGGTTTTTAAAAGCAGACAACAAACAAACCAACCCACTGGCGCTACCTGGGGGGCCGTGAATTAGTGCAGCCTTTCCCTCAGAACACAGCTGTTGAGAGGGATCTGAGCATAAACACCGTCACACAGAGTGGTCACTTCACCTGGAGGAAGTTGGAATTAAGTGCAGGAAGACACAGGAAAGGCACAGCGCACGCATCACTGTGACAGCGGCCCCCACGCTGTGTGGGGAAGCCCTCAAGAACACACAAGACAACTGCTCCAGACTGACCAGGTGCCCAGCAGCTACTGAAAAGCAGTGCAGGGGACTTTCCCGGTGGTGCCGTGGATAAGAATCCACGGGCCAACGCAGGGGACACGGGCTCAGGTCCCACGTGCCTCGAGGCAACTAGGCCCACGGGCCACAGCTACTGAGCCGGCGCGTGGCAACTACTGAAGCCCATATACCCTAGAGCCCATGCTCCGCAAC
>NW_011494846.1:2117789-2118056 GCF_000754665.1 Bison bison bison | reverse complement strand
GCTCTAGAGCCCGTGCTCCGCAACCAGAGAAGTAGCCCCTGCTCGCCCCCAGCTAGAGAAAGCCCAAGCACAGCAACAAAGACCCAGCGCAACCAAAATTAAACAATCTTAAAACAATGATGATGCAGAATCCTCTTTTGGTAACTGAAATGAGATATAAATGCAAAGAGCCCAGAAGAGACTATCACTTAAGAGTAAGAGCCCACATATGTAAAACGACATTTGTACAAGTGCGGGAACGCCCCGTTGCTGCTGCTGCTGCTGCTG
>NW_011494846.1:2115867-2117689 GCF_000754665.1 Bison bison bison | reverse complement strand
CTCTGTGCGACCCCACAAACAGCAGCCCACCAGGCTCCCCCGTCCCTGGGATTCTCCAGGCAAGAACAGTGGAGTGGGCTGCCATCTCCTTCTCCAATGCATGGAAGTGAAAAGTCAAAGCGACGTTGCTCAGTCGTGTCCGACTCTTAGCGACCCCATGGACTGCAGCCCACCAGGCTCCTCCATCCATGGGATTCTCCAGGCAAGGGTACTGGAGTGGGGTGCCACTGCCTTCACCGGAACGCCCCGTAGGTGACTGCAATAGATTTTATCTTCATGTTGTTGTCTGCAATGAATGACTTCTAGGACAAAATAATCATTTTCAAACAGGGGCAAACATTAATGGCCCAATTACATATGGGGATTACATGTGGATTTTATCTTCCTGTGAAAATGAATCAATGACTGCAGTTATCACGGGTAACCGAGGATACATCTGACAGGAGAATGCATCTCTGAAAAATGGGTCCAAAGGCAGTATCCCCAGACGGCCTCCCACTGTGGCAGGCGCCGGGTCTCATGCCCCAGACGGCCTCCCACTGTGGCAGGCGCCGGGTCTCATGCCCCAGACGGCCTCCCACTGTGGCAGGCGCCGGGTCTCATGCCCCAGACGGCCTCCCACTGTGGCAGGCGCTGGGTCTCATGCCCTGGCAGTGTCACTGTAAAATGTACAACCTTTGTCCCTAGACACCTGTTTCCTCAGCTGTGAAATTCTGATTAGTGAAGCTCACCTTTTTCCGCTAGATCCTTACAAATTCCCTCCCACTACTGGATAGGATTTTAAATACTCAGCAAATATTTCCTAAACTGTGTGATGACATAAAATTCAGCCTCTACTCATGTGGCGCTAACAGGGAGAGATACCCGTAAACACTGATTCCAGAGAGGTAGTTGTAAGGAGGCAGGCTCACAGAAAGGGGGCTTGGCTCTGCCTGATGGGAGAAGAGAGTAGCAGGCTGTCCCATCAGGTCACAGAGCGGTCTAGGTGGGCTCAGCAGGACTGGGCAGGCAATCGGCCCCAAAGCAAGCTGAGGAACCAGGATGTGCAAAGACCAGGAGGCTGGGTCAGCTGCAGTGGAAAGGGTAGCCCCAAGCTCAAGGCAGAGCAAGGGCTTTGCGTGCTGCATCGAGGACAAACTTAGCTTGAGCCAATGTTCAAGGTCAAGGAACACTGCTCCAAGGCCCAAGATGAACATCTCCGTGGAAAGCTTCAGTGCCGCTCTAACCTGAATTCTCAATCTGTCACTCCAGTTCACGACCCGGTCAGGTTCAGAAATCAAGAGCTGGATAATACAGAAGACACTCAACCACCAGAAAGTGGGGGGTGGGAAGAGATCACATCGTTGTCTAAATTTTTTTTTAATAATATTGTGTTCATTTCAAGTGTATAGCAAAGTGATTCGGTTAGTTTCAGGTGTACAGCAACACTGTGTTAATTTCAGGTGTACAGTAAAGTGATTCACTTTCAGGTGTACAGCAATACCATGCTAATTTCAGGTGTACAGCAAAGTGATTCTGTAATTTTTTAATTCAGATTCCTTTTCATTACAGGTTTACTACAAGATACCGAATATAATCACCTTCTAATCTTTAAAGCTTTGTTCTGTATTCCAAAACGGACTTTAGAGTATCTGTTGCTCTTCATTTGGCTTGTTAAGAGGCACAGAATTCATATGATTTATTCATTTCTGAGTCAGCCTGGAAGGCTGCTGACAGGCCTCATATCTCTAGGTTGGTGATTTCCAACTGTGTAATCATACCTTCTTGAGCATTTGTGCATAGTATGCAGTTTACAAAGTGCTTTCACATCAAAAATCTCACT
>NW_011494846.1:2115610-2115767 GCF_000754665.1 Bison bison bison | reverse complement strand
TGCTGCTGCTGCTAAGTCGCTTCAGTCGTGTCCGACTCTGTGCGACCCCACAAACAGCAGCCCACCAGGCTCCCCCGTCCCTGGGATTCTCCAGGCAAGAACAGTGGAGTGGGCTGCCATCTCCTTCTCCAATGCATGGAAGTGAAAAGTCAAAGCG
>NW_011494846.1:2108474-2115440 GCF_000754665.1 Bison bison bison | reverse complement strand
GCCCCCCCCAGCCACAAGCCTGTGAGGTGCATGGAACAAGTTTTCCGGGTGAGGAAGCAGCTCAGCGAGGTTATGTGGCTTGCCCAGGGTCACACAGCCAGTGCAACACAGGGCTCAACCCTGAGCTCAGCTCATATTCCCAATCTTGTCCACTATGACCACAGAGGTGCCCTACATTCAGAACAAGCCCCTCACAATGTGAGGCATTAAATTCCCCAAGCCCACATACAAGCAACGAGGCATGGACACAAAGCACAGAACACTCCAAGTCCTAACAAGGTCGACATCCAACTGCTGCTAAACAGAGTAAGCATTCATGCAGCGCCCCTCCTGCAAACCCAGGAGGGAATAAATGCAAGAAACACATGCACAGCCCTAATCCCTTCTCATTTCCTCCTGGCACCTGTTTCTGCCCCCACAGGCACCAAACACTTCTAACAGCTGATAGAAATGAGAAACAAGAGATAGCACACACAACCATTGTAGATCAAGCTCTAACCCAAATTGTGGTTGGGGAAAAAAATGGAGAAAGAACCACCCAGATTTGAGAAGAGAGTCACGAAAACAGGGCGCCAAAAAGCCTCCCAACATTCCCCCTGGGTGACTCAGTCACATCAACCAGAGGGTCTCTTGATGGAAAACACCCACTCCACACCCTACCCAAAAATACTGCTGACTGTACCGGAGAAAATATGTGACAAGAGCCATGGAGGGAATACAAAGGGGCAAAATGTGTGGCTATGAATAAGATGACCTTCTAGGACTCCTGGTAACTGAACACTGCTACCAGTATTTCAATGCTCACTGCCTACCTCTTCATGGGTGGTGGAGCTTGACAGACTTACAAAATTAGAACTTAAAATCCAATTTAGGCCTTCTAGGCCGCACCAGCTCTCAGAATCAGCTCCCAAGAACTGTCAGTAGGGTTCCCCTTTCTAAGGCCTTCATACGTCCTATGAATGTGTAAGTAATTACGTGTAATGTTCTCATTACTCATGCAGCCTCATTAACACATCTGGGGAGCCTCTGTTGACTGCCCAGTCCAGACCCTGGTGAGGATTTGAGGGCAAATGATTTCCCCCAACGCCCCGTGGTCCCCTAAGCAGCAAAAGTCAGGGGCAACAATAAGATTGCCAGAAAAAGCATCGAAGCCTATTTGTCACAGACCCTACAAAAGCAAATGAATTCAGAAGCCTGGAGAGCAAACACAGCCCAGGTCAGCTCTCAGGTACACCGGAGAGGATGGGGTGGGGGCACTAATAAAAATGCGGAGCAAGCACTAGCCAGGCCCCAGGGCATCTGGGACCTCAAAGCTTTTTCCTAAGGAGACAGGCAGCTGGGGAGAAGAGGGTAGCTCCACCAACTGGTGTTTAAAAAAATAACAAACACTCACTTGCAACAGATCCACTCCTGCTATGGAGGCTGACAAACTGCCTTGACTTCCCCCCAACTTTCTCAAGTAAAAAAACCTCACCAAAGGCTACCAGGAGCCTCGATTATGGCCTTTACCCCACCTCCTGGGGCTACTCTGATCATTCCTTTTACCTCCAGTTCATCTGGACTAAAATATGGGGAGGAGATCCAGCCTTTCACTCCCTGGCCAGGAACTGCTGGCCTCGGTTTTCCCTTCTATAAAATGGACTCAACAGTCTCTTCCTCTCCTGTGAGCTCACTAGAGAAACAGTAACTGTGGGCGGTTATTTCAGAACTGACTGGGTCTTCTCCTCACGATGCTAGTGTGTTTCCTACAGACCAAGCTCTTCTGGTACAATTCTTCAAATGGCAGAAAAGTCCTAAGAGGCATGGGCGAGCCCCCTCACAAGAGTAGTAAAGTCTGTGGACAGACAGACCGGTGGAAGTAGACAGCAAGCCCAACAGAAACACAGGGCCCAAGGCTGGAGCCCAGCTACCCACTCAGATGGACCTGAGACCTGGCCCTTGGGAACGGGATCCACCTCTGCAAAATGTGGGCCCCTCCTCACCCCACACATCCTGAGAAAGAGAATGAGAGAACAACGATAGACAAAAGCCACCTCCAAGAAGAGGTGGCAGGACAGGACGTGCCAGAAGCAGGCAGATCGATCAACCGGGAGCAGGCTCAGCTCTACTTTTGACAATTTTATTCTGAATCAAAAATGAATGAAAAACTCTTACTGAAAAGTGTGAGACTGTCAGAAGGCCATGGAGTTGTTAGAAGTCAAGAAAAATTATATCCTAAAAGGATAAGGAAAAATCTCACTCAAATTGTCTTTTTCAAAAAAGGAGACCAAAGTCATCCAAGTTCCCACCTTCTGGAATGAAAGTGGTCTGAGATGAAGGGGCAAATGTGGAGAAGGCTTTATGGGCACACAAAAGGGACCCAAAACACCAAGTCTGGGGCCTGGAAAAGGAAGCAAGGTTTGCAGAGGAAAGAAACAAGAGAAACTGATTCAAACAGAAAAAACTGAAGTTCAATGTGTCTCGTTTCCATTAACAGGTAGGCTTAAGGATCTGAAATGGAACAGAAAAGATGGAACAGAATGGATCTGGAAGGATCTGAAATGGAATCTCCTAAGTAAGACAAAATAATTAAAGTTGCTGGATTACAAGATATAAGCTTCTGAACTCCACATAAATGAAGTGTAAAATCACTCATCTTTCTAACCCCCACCATCCTGAGAACTACACAAACTCTAAAGTATTACAAATTACCTCAGCAGGGCCACTCTAACTGACCCACATTTTATCTATGCTACCTGGCATGAACTAGATAAGAAGTCTAGTTTAATATTTGGGGATTAAGGCTAAATATAATGGAAGCACTCTTAGAGCTGATAGGGACCATTAAGTTGGTTAGCTAACGTAGAGTCTGTTAAGCAGTAAATCGTTAATATACGTGTACATAGGTTGAGCATATACATACAAGTGAATGTAATGAACACACGAATATGCTTTTAGTGACAGATTTTTTTAAATTATTTATTTGGTCTCAGCTGCAGCACAGGGGCTTCTCTTATGGTGCCCCTCGAGGCATGTCGGATCTTAGTTCCCTCAACAGGGATCAAACCAGTGTCCTCTGCCTTAGAAGGCAGATTCTTAACCACTGGACCACCAGGGAAGTTCTTGTTACAGATAATTTTGAGAATTCGTGGTACTCCATGGCAAGCTTTTTTGTTTGTTGGGAAGGGAGTTCAGCCATAAATGAAGCTTGGTTCTTAAAAGGGAACCACTTGCAAAGCAGTATGGGTGCGAAACCTTACAGATTTCACCCAAGTCTTTTAAATGGCAGGCCCACATCTACGTTAACAATCTCGTTTTTACAGTAATTCACTTTTATCAAGGGTTCCCAAACATTCAGCTTCAAGTTTTCATAGAAACCAACTCTCTTGCCACACTCGGTCAAAGGTTTATATAATATTTAACTGAAATTTCAATGATAAATCTAACCGGAATAACCAGATTTGGGAACAAACAACTGGCACTTGGCAAGCCTTCTACATGGGTGAGAGCCAAACGGGACAGGGGCACACACTCCCCCGGGCCTGCCCCCTGGCAGGGGCTTCACGCAGGGATGTCACGGCCAGGATGTCCTCCTTCTACGTGGGTGAGAGCCAAACGGGACAGGGGCACACACTCCCCCGCGCCTGCCCCCTGGCAGGGGCTTCACGCAGGGATGTCACGGCCAGGATGTCCTTCAGCCAGAAGAACTGGGTAGGCTGCGTAGGTGGAAGGTGGTTAGTACCAGAGCTGTTGCTATGATCCTGGGAAAGATTTAGATGCAGACCAGTAACACGAAGATCAGAACCATACAAGCAGAATTCCAAAAAGGAAACTACTCAGACTGAAAAACGTATGACTGAGTGTTAAAAAGCCAGGTCCTCAGACCAGCATAACCAAGGGCAAATCTTAAAAATAAACCTAAAGAATCTCTTGAGCATCCATTTACAATTAAAAAAAAAAAAAACTTGCAGTAAACTAGAAAAGTGCGCATCTACCAAGAAGCTCAAAAGTTCATCTTCACCAAAAAAAAAATAAAAACCATAAGGCGGGAAAAAAAAAACAAAAAAAAACCATAAGGCGGGGGGAAAAAAAAAAAACCCACCAATGCCCACCTACAGCTAACAGCATCGTTCCATCCATGCTGCCCTGGCAACACAAGCTGCACTCTGTAAAAATACTGCCAGTATAACACCTCTCAATTTTTACAACTCACTCTGGAGTCTGAGCTGCCTACCTGAGCACTTTATGTCATTTTTCCAGATCCAGATTACTAACTGATTATGGTTCGCTTTACCAAAGTTACATATGTTTTGAGTGACATGTTTCATCCTTATTTTTCCATTAGCCCTGTAATTTTTAGTGTTCGATTTTGTAGGACTTAATGTTTTTCACCAACACAGACACCATGCTACGTGAGATATAGCTCTGGTTACACAGATCTGGACTGTTCAGTAGGACAGCTTCATATGTTCAGTTACACAAAGCAATGACTTGTCCATATTGAGCTGTCCTGTAAGGATCAAAAAACACACTAGGTTTCAAAGACACAAGATGGAAAAAAAAAAAAGTAGATTTGTATAGATTTCTATAAAACTCTCATTAAACTAAAAAAAAAAAGTTCAGCTTAGCCTTTACCAAGTGTTTCAATGTTAGGCTTAACATGACTTTCCCATATCATCTCTGAAAAGAAGGGTTCTATTTAAAATCTTAAAGACACTGGTTACATACTCAAAAAAATTTTTCTCTTTCTGAAGGAGGAAATTTTAAATAACCTTTGGAGCAGGATATATATTAAGATTAACACTGGAGTTCTTTCCAAGGCATCTGGAAGTGAGTCAACAGCCCTCAGCCAAGCAACAAGAACTGGTCTGACCTCTTACGACAGGAAACAGCCATGAAACCATCTAAGCACCAAGTAATTCTAGTTGGCCCTTTGGGCCAATGGCTGTGTGGAATACACAAGTCAGATACTTGTCTACAGTAAAGTAATAATAACCCAGGTAATCATAAATTGGATTATTTTTAAAGATGATTTTTTTTTTCCTTTTTAAATCTCAGCAACACACTTCGGACTCTTGACAGCAGTATTCCTTCCATAATCTCTCCAGACCACGACTGTTGCTAAACTGTTTCTGCCCAGAGACTTATGTGAAAAAGAGAACGGTTTTTCTCCACTACTAGAGACAGGCAGAAAGCAAGCCACCTAAACAGCTCAAAAAAGAAAAAAATACAGCAATTAATTAAATAAGGTATGCAGGTTTTTTCCCGGAGAACCATAAAATAAATCAATTGGGTGTAAAACTGGTGGGGGTGGGGGGAACCAACTTATAAATCCTACCACTACATTTTGGTGTAGTTCTACTTTTTCTCTTTACAATTTTATGCAATTGTAGTAAACTTTGCTTTTGAATCTTGTAACACAAACTTTTCCCAGAGTTTTCAATCATACTGCACTTTTAAATCAGAAAATTAAATACCTAAAATTTACAACCTAGTGTTACAAATTCTTCTTGAGCTGTCCTAGAAATCAAACTGATAATTTGTTTTCCTGCTAACTACATGAATCATATCTTCATGTGGCAGAGATTTTTATTTCAAACTCATACCTTCTATAAAGCACCAAGTATCAAATAGTTTTTAAGTCTAGGTATCTTATCTGTTACACTCGACAGCAATAATCAACCAGTGGAGTGACGGGCATGGCATAAGATACCCATAGAGCAAAACATGTAACTTTTTATTGTCCAAGTGGATTGGGGCTTTGAAAGGCAAACGTTTTCAGTTATTTAAGGTACCGTAGTGGGACTCGTGCCCAGCAATTAAGACAGGATTACACTACAATTTATGAGTTTTTCAAAGATGTCACTTAATATGAAATATAATAATCATTTTCCCCAAAGCCTGCCATCCACAAACTGTTTTGCTAAAGCAATAAGCTAAATGGCAACGCGGCAGGCAGCTAAGGCTTTTGAGATCAACTGCAGGAAATGCGCTGCCTTCCACCAGCTCAAGTAATGATTTCAGCTTACATAGAAACAGCATAGTTTTACATCTTCCACGCACATTATCTCACGCACGCGATCTCAGATAAAATGAAAAGGCAAAAGCATGTATTACTTTTTCTATTTTACATATGAGTAAATAAACCTAGATTTCCCGCCCCTCGGACTCTCGTTCTGAAGAACTGAGCCCAAGACACCTTAGACTTGCAGTCCAAGCACACCTACTGATGACTGGTCTTCCGTCTGCCCCAACCCCTAAACTACTCCATAGGCCTAGAGCTGGCATAACGAAGTGCCGCTCTGGTGTTTCAAGGCTTCCAGAAAACCAACAGCTGATGCTGTGCAGCATCACCCCGCCACGTCCTGTCATGACATCCCCAACACGACTTAAAGTGACAAGGTGGCCAAACCCATCACGCGATTCTCCTGCAAAACCAAGCTGCCCCACTGAAGTTTCCCTGCTTTGCAAAAGCACTGACGAGAAAACACGACCACCACCGCAATAATGCCACAGCCGTCAGCAGACCTGGAAACAGAGGAAGCGAAAACGTTTTCGCAGACAGGAGGCGTCTCCGCCCTGCTGCCCACCTCCGAAACGGAACCAGAGCAGGGTCGGGGGCGCTCGCAAGGGGACCAGAGGCTCCCAGCGCTCACCTGGAGGGCAGTGCGGCGCTTCGGGGCGGAAGGCCGAGGCCGATCGCATCCTCCTCCTCCCCAAGCGCGGCAGCCCCCGCCTCCGCACCGCTCCCTCCGCCCCCGCAGCCCCGCCGCGCTGGAACCTCCCGCCCGACTTTTGACGTCACGGAGGAGGAGAAGGTTCCACCCCGGCCCGTCCCTTTGTGACGTCACAATGACAACAGAACCCGGCCGGAGCGTCCGGGAACCCGGAGCCGCTGGGGGGCGGAGGGAGGGGGAGGAGGCCGGCGCGAGGCAGGGGAGGAACCGGGGGGCGGGGAGGGGGCGCGCTGACGTCTAGCCGGCTTAA
>NW_011494846.1:2105519-2108026 GCF_000754665.1 Bison bison bison | reverse complement strand
GGGCGAAGGTGGCTCTGGTCCAAGTTCTACCCCCTTTTTGCTTTGTGGCTGCACCCGGATCGGACGTGCCCCGGGAAGGCGTCCACGCTCGCAGGCAAGCTTGTCTCCCTGCAGTTTCTACAGCCCGAGTTTAAACTAGTCCTTTGCATTCTCCTCAGCCCTCTGCAATGCGGATGTATTTTAATTCTTAAATTCTTTAGGGAGCAGCGTTTTAAGTTGGGCTTGATTATTTAACCTTGCATTTCTTTCATAGTTGAAGTTTACGTGTCTAGGTTGGATCAGCCCTCAAGAAGAGGTATTCAGCTTTTCCATTAAATCTATTTTTTACAAAACCAGTGCCCCGAAGGTCATCTCCCATTACACACATCACACTGCTCAAAAAGGGAAAATATTAACACCAATTTGTCCACCCGAGTTAAATCAAACTTTCTTATAACATTGCATTATTCCTAACGTGTGTTCATTCGGCCTTTTCTTTTTAATGGGTTCTTTGATTTAAAGCATGCAGCTAATCACCGATCACTCGAGTGCATATTTGGTTAATCCTCGGTCCCCCTCTCCTCTCCCTCCCCCCAAACTTAAAAAAAAAAAAAAAAAGCCACCACACACAAAACAAAAACACTCCCCATGCCAATCAAAACGTAGCTGTACTATGCACAAAACATATTTAACTATTCCAAACCATTTAAATCTCGGAATAATCACCAAATTTCAGAAGCCCAGTTAACTGGGAGAAATTAATTGTAGTCACTTACATTTACATTCACATGCCTACTTAAAAACGTTAACTATATTCTATGTCTTTTTCCCCTAAAACTGGAAACCATGAATTTTTAAACAAAACCAGTCCCATTATTAAAGTCAATCCCAACAAATGTATTCCCTGTAACATGATTCCCAACTGGTTTATGTCGCGAACCAAATAAGCCAAAACGACCACATACATTAAATTTGATGTGCCAGTGCAAGGAACAAGATCGCCATAATCGGACCCTCGATTGCAACTTAAAGGGCTCCCAACACAAACGCGTTACACGATTTCCCAAATAACATTAATAATAATAACACAGACTCATTTGCATGCAAAGTGCAATATGGGGACAAATCCGCCCGAGAATGCAGTTTAGTTATATTACCGCAGCCCCCACCTCCCCGACTAGGCTCCACCAAAATCCCCTGCCTTTCATCTAAAACTAGATTATGGTTGTGTCATTCGAGGTCAATTTATTCACTGGAGGTATCGCTACACCAATCTGTTTTTTCATCCAAACTAGGCAGACACGACTTTGCCTGAAAAGCCTTCTTTCAGAAAAGAAAGAAACAGCCTTATCGGACGCTGTGTTTCAAACCCTTCAGCTGCAGAATTATCTATAAACTTGACATTCACAGCCATTGCTTAAAACTACAAGTCAAAGGATGTGTTGTTAGGAGCACTTACGTATTTCTTCTGGATGATATTCCTCTTGGGTCTTTCCTTGCTCATTCTGAGATCCAAATGCTGATTGCAAAAGGGGACAATTGCTTCATGAATTTAAAGCCGTCAGAAATTTGCAAAAAAATATCCTGGTGGTTTTTATTGTTGTTGGTGGTGGCTGATCTTGTAATCCGACTTTTCTTCCTCTTTCCCCAAAGCCCGATTCGCCTTGAAATAAATCCGAAATTGGGAAGGGAAAAAAAAAAAAAAGCCAAAGACGAAGCAAACAAAAAAAAATTCACTTTAGTAAAACACTCATAATGGAAAATTTCCCCCGAAACACACACACACAAAAAAAACCGACGCCCTTCACTCCCCCCCCTTTTTCCTCCAAAAACTACATCAGCGAAACGTGAAGGTCCTTAGTGTCTGAGCTGTAGTTACATCTTGGAAAAGAAAAGGGAAAGATAAATAAAAAATGTTGGAAGTCACGTTTGTGCTGCAGCAGCAGTGCGAGCAGAAGAGTCAACTCCAGCGGCGGCGGCGGCGGCGGCGGCAGCACCACAGCGAGGGCTCGCCGAGTCTCTTTTTTCCAAGCCCCCTAACCAATGAGATAGAGGCTATCCAGCCCAACTTTAAATGGACTCTGCTTTTATACAAGTTAGGGCTCCTCGGGTAATTCCCCGCCGGACGCCAGCCGAAAACTCCCACAGCTGGGCCACCAGGAGCCCGCCTACTCCGGTGCCGACCGCCCCTGGCCCAGCCCAGAGGACCCTCACGGCCCCGTCGACGAGACACCCGAGAGGCCTCGACAAACCCTTCCCGGGCTACCCCGCAGGCATCGCTCCCACGCCGAGCCTAAGACTGGAATTGAGAGAGGCTCCCTAGCTCAATGCATGGCACGCTCTGTCGCTCCACCTCACCCCCTTTCCCCAGCTTGCCGCTCACCCCTCAGCCGCCACAACGCTAGCCCCCGCCACGCCTCGTGTCTACCTGCAGCCGGGCTACTGGGTGCCAGTGCCCCAGGACGCCTGGCCCCGGGGAGAGCCGCCTATTCCCGGGGCACCTTAGAATGGTCCCCTTGATCTTCTGG
>NW_011494846.1:2104905-2105419 GCF_000754665.1 Bison bison bison | reverse complement strand
TCTCCCTCATTGCAGGCAGATTCTTTACCATCTGAGCCACCAGGGAAGCCCTAAATTTTTACTAAGGGCCTGTAATGTGCCTGATAATTGATAGTGACAGGAGTAAAAAGTCCCATAAGAAATGACCCTTGCCCCAGTATCTAGTTGAAACAAAAATATACCCTCTAGAAAGATTAAAGAACAGCACAAGGCAACCTAAGTACAAATAAAGATTTAGATTAGATTATTAAAGGCCATAGGATTTAGGAAAGGACAGAGAGTGATCCAGTGGGTGGAGAGAGGGTAGAGCTCGAGCAGGGTTTCAAAAACCCCCGCAGAGAGGGTTGGGCTGCCCGGAACAATAGGGAAAGGGAGAGGAGGGCTGGAACAAAGGGGACTGGATGGCCTAGAGCAAGATGTGGACAGATTCTAGGAGCCTCAGGGTGAGCGCCTGCTCCACAGGTGCCGTTGGGAGAAGGTTAGAGTGGAGAGAGATGGAGTTAATCAGTTCCTTACTACAGAGCCAGGAATGGCA
>NW_011494846.1:2073024-2104805 GCF_000754665.1 Bison bison bison | reverse complement strand
AAAAAAAAAAATCACCGTCTTTTAAGAGATCGCGCTGGATCTTGGCTGGTCCCGACGTCTCTTGAGTCTGGAGTGCCTGTTAGCGAGGCTACAACGTTGAGGGGAAACGAGTGGAATATGGAGTCCGAGCCACACAGACCCGCACACCGCAAGGAAGCGTCTGGAACGCCGAGTGCCGGGAATACCACCCGCGGTAGCCACGCGAGAACCCGCATTCTACCTGCCTCTGCCCCCTGTTGTGCTCATTTAATCGTTGATCTAAATGAAGGAGGCGGTCCCGGTGTATCTCTTCGGCCTTAGCCTTATTAGCTACTTCAAGTCTCTCTTAGCCAGTCTGCATTGTTAATTTCCTTATTCGCACCGTAAATGTAGAGCATTGATGTTTTAAAGGATCTCCTCTTGGGCAGTTCTTTTAAGAAACGAGAAGTGGAATTAAGTACGCCTTCATATTCATTCCTATACATTCAATTCTCCTTCCCATCCCCTAGATTCTCCTTATGTCGGAAGTATCATAATCGTTAGGTTTTATGTACAGCAGTGTTTGAAGTGTTTGAGGACTGTCTAGAAAGGTCTCAGAAACTGGAGGTGAGAGACCTGTCATACCACCCAGGGCCCTTTCCTAAAAGGCACGGGATGGCCTCTCTGAAGCTGGTCCATCTCCTCATCAACAAATTAGTGATCATCACATCTTATGGAGTAGATTATGTAATAATGTTAGCCCAGCTAAGAAACAGACACGTTATTAAAAGATTTCCGTAAATCAAATAAAGTTTTGCCTTTGCTGCGCAGCATGGTATGCCGGATCTTAGTTCCCTGATCAGGGATGGAACCCGTGGCCCTGAAGTGGAATCAGAGTCCTAACGGTTGGGCCGCAGGGGAATTCTCAATAAAGTGCTATTTTAAAATGCTTTTTAATTATGACTTTACCTTTTTTTAAAAGATCTGCTTTCAAAATTGAAATAATGTTTCATATGTTGATTTCAGTCATAAAAATAAATGACCTTCTGTGCCTTCATATGGCACATATCCTGAAGGACCCAATAGAACAGATTCCATTTTTCCGTACTGGCCACCCAAGTGACTTTATACAAGTGACTTTTTACAATGAGGTGGTTTCAAGAGACTTTCTGATTATTATGACCTGTATACTGGCAGCCTCCACTTCTCCACACTCAGGGTTTTAGCCAGCTCTCAGGAGGTTTAATGTCAGATTTGCCCTTCCCCAGGCAAAATTCTTAAGAACAAAGGTGGGTTTCTTCTAGGTTCTCTCAGCTAGCCTCTGAGGCTAGGCTTCTCCGTCCCCAGGCGGAGAACTCCCCTGCTGAGCTACCAACTCCAGGTCACCACATAAAAACCATTCTAGTTGAGGCTGGAGGGCAGGCGAAAGGAAGGAATTTGCTCATTTCCAAAAGATTTGGATAACCTTCATGTTGTTTTCCCTGAAAGGGAAAATAGACTGGTCTTTTTAGGGGTTGAAAGCCTTTCCTGTTGTGGAAGTAACTATCTCCTGATGAACTTCCTTTTACCTTTCCTGTCTTTTTACTCCTCTTTTTCGTTCTCTATCAGTGAATTATCACTCTTTCTCCTAATGATTTTAACCTCTTCCAGGACTTCTCTTGACCTCTTCAAGTCGTGGTGTGAGGGATGGGAGGGTGGGGGAAGACCTCACTAGGTACAGTGTTGCTACAGGACCTACATGCCAGCACTGATCTCATCTGAAGACAGAGAGCACTCAAAAGTCCTTTGTTAAGAAGCACACGGCTCAGTAGAAAAGGCAGACTCACTACTGATTATGATACCTCTGAAAAGTACTGTATTTGCACTATGAAAAGGTTGTAAAGGGAATACATTACTGAGGTGACCAGGAATGAAGGAAGTTTGAAGGATGTGTAGGAGTTCAGCAGTTTGACGTATGCTAAGCAACTTTACTTAAAAAAAAAATAAAATCCTTGAGACCTAAAAAAAAAAAAAAAAAAAAAAACGACACTCATGGATGGGTCTCAGTTTTCTTTAGAAGTAACCAAAGAGAAAACTGAGAGGTGAACAGGAGCCCGAACTAGAAAGGATCTGCATGCCACTTTGGACTTTGCCTGTAAGCTAAAAAGAAGCTCAGAAGGATTTTCACTAGAGGGATAAAGCAGCTTTGCGTATTTGAAAAGTGATTCTGATTGTGAGAAATGAAGTTGAGGATTGAAGAAAAGAGAGTCAGGAAGAGCTAAAAACCAGTTGCAATGTACTTGCATAAATAAGGTGAGAAATGGTTACGATCTGAATAGAGCAGCAGAGGAAAGAGCAGAGAGAGCAGAGAACAGGTTGAGAAATATTTAGAATGTCAAAAGTCAACAGGACTTGGGAACTGGTTAGCTGGAGGGAATGGTGACTAATGGGGCAGAGTCTAAATATCATTCCTTTAATCTTACCTTTTATACTCAGTTAGGTCAATTATCCATCATAGGAACATGATGGATGTGAAAGAGGAAGAGGTAACAAATCAGACAGGAATAAAAGCAGGCCCTTACTACTCTGGGTACACATCTGTATAAGCGACCATACTGAATCAAGCAGTCTAGTCCTCCACTTGATTTCCTATAAGAAATGACAAGGACATTAATATGACAAGTTAATAAAGACCAAGGACAGAAGAATAATGCACAGTCCTACATTATATGCATATTGAAACTTCCCTCTTAATGCAAGAAATGACACAAGTTATCCCAGGTGCTTTCAAACATGAATCAACTCCAAGGTTCTCCTAAGAAACAACTCAGGGTTCATCTTTGGCAGAAATCCTGCCTTAACAGCCCATCTTCCCCTACTGCCCTTTGTATAAGATACTTACATGCTTACATTCTCCAATTTCGTCTTATGTTCCCATCTCCTCTCCAAATAAAGAAATAAGCTTTTTAAAATCAGAGACCACGTTGTCTACTTCTCATATTCTCTCTGAGGCTCCAGAAACTTCTCAGAATTTGGAAGGGTCCAGTAATGCTTACTGATGAATATTTCACCCAAACTATAATGCCTGACTATTTAAAATTTGGCAGCCACTTAGTCTGTTGACTTTTCATCTCCAATTCTGTTTTGGAGCACCACTATTTTTCCTCTTTCAGTATCCAAATTCAGCAAAGTGCTGTATACTTCTTAAGGCCCCAGCTCCACTCTTACCTCCAGGAGCCTGGCTCCTGGGCTTCCTCACTTCTGATTTCTCATTGCCCCTGTTACTTCAGCCACATTTTTTAAAAATAAAAATTACAGGGACTTTGCTGGTGGTCCAGTGGGTAAGACTCTGAACTCTCAATGCAGGGGGCCTGGGTTCAATCCCTGGCCAGGGAACTAGAGCCACATGCATGCCACAACTACAAAGTCCACAGGCCGCGCGGAAGAGCCTGAGTGCCACAACTAAGACCCAGCGCAGCCAAAATCAATTATTTTTAAAACAATAATAATTATATGTATTTATGGGATGAGAGATGTTTGGATATGCATATCCATTTTGAAATGGCTGTTACAGTCAAGCTAATTAGCATATCCCTCATCTTGAATGGTTCCTTCAGCCCCATTTTTGAGCTTTTAAATTTTGCTCCACCTCGTCTTGTTTTCTGATTATATCATTTGTATGTTTCACCTCATTAGATTGCAAATTTCATGGGCCATGTTTTATCTCATACTGAGGCAGCCATTGGGCAATAAGGTCCATCACTGCGTGGGAATCAGATATTCCTAACATTAATCCTGAGTGACCTTAAGCCATTCATTTGACCCCTGTGGGCCTTCACTTCATCATACATAAAATGAAAGGGTTAAATTCAATTATCACCAAAGAAATTTCTGGATCCAACATGCTCTAATCCTACCTTGACCTTTGGACTATGCTTCCTTGTTCCCCTCTCAGTGCTGGCCCCCCAAGTAGGTTTAAATACATAATTGCTAGGTAAGGATTACTAGGGCAAATATCTTTATATACTTATACATAATTAATTGCCTAATATAACCTTATCTTTCTCTGTGATATCTGATGATACCTCATTTTTATAGCTTGTTATAGTGCTTAAAGCACAGTCAATAATAATATAGTTTAACCCCTAAAACAACCCATATTAACATGGGTCTTATCATCTTCACTCTTCCAATGTGAAAATGAAATATTAAGAGGTTCTGATTTGCTCAAAGTCATATAACGAATAGGGTGGTACAGCCAGGAGTCAAACCCAGGCCTCCTGCCTCCTTATCCTATGTGCAGGCCACCTCCCTCGTTTTCAAAAATGTGATTCAAGACACATTATTCCATGAAATGTTACCAGGTACTGAAAGAAAAGGATTCTTTGAGGAAATAGATTTTGAGTTTCTAACTTACCCAAAGGTATTTTATTGTAGAGTTTAAAATCCCTAAGAGGCATATAGTTTTCCAAACTACCTTGGCCACAGAAACCCTTTTATTTTTTTTTTAAGGAGCTGGTATCCATGAAACAGTCTCAGAGACATGCTTCACCCAATATGATGAATTTATGCTTCAGAAATGATTGCTGACAGTAATTCTTATCTAAGTGACTGAATACTTTATGTGAAGTTTCTAATTTTATATAGGTCTATCTTGGTTTGTAGGGAGAAGAGAGTTAGGAGGAGGGATATACAAAATAATCTTTGACTGACATCAGGTTTATAAATAACTATAAGCCAGTGTACTTAGAAGGTGGGGGCTTCTATTGAGAGAAGGTAGAAAGCTATTTCAAGCTGAGTATTTTAAAACACACTAGAGGTAAACTGAGAAGTAAACAGCCTTCTTAAGAGTGAGTGATGTCAAGGAGACATTAGTCCTTTTTGTTATTCGCTGCTTCCTGTCCCTGAATTTACAGTCTTACTTGTTAAGCTTCAGTTAAATGCCAGAGCACAAACCAGACACAATAAAATGATATTTTATCCTGGTTGACAGTGGACCTCGTTTAGACAAATCACTGAAAGTCCTTGGTTCTTTGGATTTTCTAAAAAATTCTGGACTATCATTACTATTCTGCTTAGATTATGTCTTGTGTTATTGAAAGAGAGCTGGCCCCGATTCAGAAACTCTCTGGTAAGGCAGCCAAGACGGGAAACCTGCATTTCCTAAAAATAGAAGTTACTGTTTATAATAATACTGCACTCTGTGTTTGGGGAGAAGAAATCATATTGGTGATCAAGGAAACCACAGGGGATCATGATGAGGAAACTGAGGCAGAGAGAATTACGAGTAGGCAGGGAAAGAAGGAAGGAATCCCATTAACCAAGATAACTTCTGTTGCAATTAAATGAAGCCCAGATGAAAATGCTAAGGGAAAAAAGGGGGCTGAGGGGTTTGCTTCATCTGACTGAGGAGTCCAGATTCTTAGTTTCAGGGCTACTAATGTTCTCTCATCTCCCCTACCTCTTTCCTGCTCCTTCTCTCTCTATTCATCTCAGCAGTTCTTTCTTCTGTCAGCAGCCGGTGAAGATGGCTCCAAAGAAAACTTGTTTCTCACCATGGACAAGGGGGTGGAGCACGATGTGTTATCAGGAGGGGTGGGAGAAAAACATTCTGGGCAGCAGAAAAGCAGTAGCAATCACAGCCTACCAAAGGAATCATCAGTTCTTCGCTTTGTCAGGGCTGCAGAAGGGAGGGAGGGAGAAGAAAAAAGTATCAGTTCACCATCAGAAACCTAGAGGTGCATTTGATTGGAGACCAGTCCAGCTCAGCCCCCGGGCTACATCCTCTCCTTCACCCCAACTTCCACAGTTTGAGGTTTTCACGGACACATAGCCGAGATGCTGGTGAATATCCGTATCAGACGCTCTGCCCACAGCTCCATGTGCTGCTAAACAAAAACAGATCCTATCTCCTGCAAAACTGTAACATCTGCAGAGATTATGTTCTTTTCTGAAATCTTAATGTTTCCAAAATCCCATATTCATCCATATTTTTACAGAAACCCAGGACCATTTTTCTTTCCGATCATACACACATACACACATAGAGTAAAACAGAAGAGATTCAGACATCAGCAGTTAAACTGCGACTAGAAATTAGTAGGTTATTAATTTCCAGATGTTTGTCTTCCAGTTGTCAAGCATTCATGAAAAAAAAAAAAAGAATTTGTTGAACAAAGGATATAAAATTGAATAAAACGAACCCTGTCCTCAAAACACACATACTAAGCACTAAGAGTCTTCCCTCGTGAAAGGAATGTCAGGAAAGACATTTGAAGGAAGTAAGGAGCCTCTGGTCTCTACTCAACTGAGGGCTGGCCATGAGCTGCTCAGGTCCTAAGCCCCCCAGCAAACTACAGAAGAGACCCCATTCCTTAACTCCACTCCATTCTCAAGAATCCAGAAGGTCGGCCTCCCCTCCCTTTATTTCCCCCTTTCCTTTTCGCTTTCACTTGTTCATTGATTGACTCATTCGTTCGTTCATTCTTTCATCCAAAGAGTACCCAGTGCTGCTTAGAATGCTCCTCTGACTCTGCACTGTCCCCTCTCTGATTCCTTGCGGTCCTCCTGAGGAAGCCAAGTGAAGCCCAAGAGTCCTCAGACGTGAAAACACCTGGGGTACGAAAAAGGGCGGTGGCACTGAACCCAGGTGAAGCCCAGGAAACCCAGGACAAGGCCAAGGGACACTCATTGTCAGAATCTGGCCTTTATTACTACAAAATGACAGTTCCTTTTTGTGTCCATGTGTCCATGTGTGTGAGATAAGGGCGGTGAGGGGCTTTCAAACAGTGTGCAGTATCTTGGAGGGTTTTAGGCATTTATAATTGTAGACAAAGAGGAAAAACCGCAGCATTGAGGTGATTAATATAGTAGAACTGACAGGTGAGATTATACTAGGAATCTGAAGGCTTGGGGCTCAGTCTCAGTTCTTTTGTGACCTTGGACAAGTCACTTTGCTAGGCCTTACTTTCTTGTGAAGAAGGAGACCAACCGTGGCTTAAAGGCCCTCCCAAATCTACTATTCTATGATTCTATACAAATCAATACTAATCTGGGTAATTTATAATCAGACTAATTTTACACATGGTTAATGTTGAAAATTTTAAGTACAGCAGTAAATTCTTACATAGATGCACACTGCAAAAATGGTGAGCAATAGGTCATGCTGTGTTCCTGATATATGAACAGCCATGCTTATCAAAAACCTATGAAAAGATAGACAGACAGGTAGGTAGATAGTCACAGGTCATGCTGAAGGCACTCTGTTTGGGTCAGTATGTTTGAAGAGGAGATTAGGGTCCCAACTGATAGGAGAATCCTTATCACCCAAGTAACTTGGAACCCAGAAGAGGTCCCAAGAAATTCTCTCAACCTAGAGGGCAGGAAAAACCAGGAGGAAAGAGCCTAGATTTTCTGAAATTACTACAGCACAGATCCTTGGAAATTTCTCAGCCATGTTTATTTATTTGATTTTTGGCTGTGCGGGGTCTTTACTGCCATGTGGGCTTTTCTCTAGTTGTGGTGAGCAGGGACTACCCTCTAGGTGGGATGTGTGGGCTTTTCACTGTCGTGGCTTCTCTTGTGGAGGAACACAGGCTGTAGGTGGGAGGACTTGGGTAGCTGTGGCTCCCGGGCTCTAGAGCACTGGCTCAATAGTTGTGGCACACAGGCTTAGTTGCTCTGAGGCATGTGAAATCTTCCTGAATCAGGGATCAAACCTGTGTCTCCTGCATTGGCAGGCGGATTCTTTACTGCTGAGCCACCAAGGAAGCCCTCAGCCATGTTAATATGCCTGCAGCTGTCCCAGGCTTCTCCAGGCCTCAGGCCTGATCAGAATCTCCTTCCTTACACTCTCCATTCACCCCCTTACAAGGTACCTAGCCCTTACCTAGCCAAGTACCTCCATATGGTACACAAATGCTTCTGAAATAAATGAATGGAATTTGACACTGTGCCAACAATCGCTTTGTTCACAAATAATTCTCTGCATCTGGAGTGCTCTTTCAAAGAGGTCAGCTCCCACCAAGGAGTTGCAATTATTGAGGAAGTGAAACTGATTGACAAGTGCCACTTAAGAGATCTCCATTTTACTTCGCAGCCAGCGCTTCTCTTGTGAAATGGCCAAAGAGGAGAGGACAAAATGAAACATTTCATGTTCCTTCAGTAACATAACACGCCCAGACATTTTCATGAAGCGAGTCTAAAACTCAAGATCGGTGTGGATATATTCATCTGACAAATGATACTTGTCTCCTGTTGTTATGGACTGAATTGTGTCCTCGACAAAAATTACAATGTTGAAGTTCTAATCATCAGTATTTCAGAACGTGACTGTATTTGGAGATAGAACCTTCGAGAGGTAATTAAGTTAAAACGAGGTCATTACAGTGGTCCCCAATCCAGCAAAATGGGTGTCCTTATCAGTAGAGGAAATTAGGACCCAGATACAAAGAGGGGAGACCATGTGAACACAAAGGGAGAAGACAGTCATCTATATGCCAAGGAGAGAGCTTCAGAAGAAGATATGCTGGGGACTCCCCTAGTGGTCCAGTGGTTACAACTCTCTTCTCCTAATGCAGGGGGCCCAGGTTCAATCCCTGGTTAGGGAACTAGATTCCACTTGTCACAACTAAGAGTTCATATGTCACAACTGGAAAAGATCCCCTGTAATGAAGACCTGGCGCAGCCAAAAACATAAACATAATAAGCGAATACTTTAAAAAAGAAGATGATGAGAATATGTGGGCAGATGCCTTGGTCTTAGACTTCGTTTCCAGCGACGTTGTTGTTGTTCAGTTGTTCAGTTATATCACACTCTTTGACCCCCATGGACTGCAGCATGCCAGGCTTCCCTGTCCTTCACTATCTCCCAGAGTTTGCTCAGACTCACGTCCATTGAATTGATAATGCCATCCAACCATCTCATCCTCTGTTGCCCCCTTCTCCAGAGACATAAGGACATACATTTCTATTGTGAAGCCAGCCAGTCTTTGGTACTTTGTTACAAAGTACCAGTCTTTTTTTTGCCCCAGCAAATTAATATAGTTACCTTGTAAATTTTACCTTTCAAATGAAAATGACCAGTGCCCAAAAGGGCCTGAGGTTGAGTTGTTTTTCTTGCAATGGCAATAGGCCGTAAGGCTCTCTGGTGGCATCTACTTCCCCTGTGACATGGGTGTACAAGATGAGTACGTGAAATTAGGATACTCTATAGATGGCACTCCTAGCTGCTGATCTCTTAGCCACAGCCCACTAGATCCAAAGATTTACAACTTCCTGGGGTACGTGAGTGTGGGGCTTGGGGCAGGGTAGGGAGAAGGGATGAGGCATCTCAGTTTTCCAGGACTGTTGCCCAAGGATGGGTCCGATATCCACAGCTGCGATGAGGGCCTCCCTTCTAAGAAAACTGCCTGTCCCCTCCAGCTTTCATGCTAGGCTCCTGCTTTTCCCCAGGATCTAGAACTTGCAACTGGCTGAGAGGTTTTTTTCTCCTAAAGAATGGGGAAAGATGAGTTTCAAAAACACAATGACTGTCTTTTTCTGTCTAAAAAATCTTCTTCTCTTCCCTGAGTCTGGAAGATCCTTTGGAGAAGGGAATGGCAATCTACTCCAGTATTCTTGCCTGGAGAATCCCATGGACAGAAGAGCCTGGCAGGCTACAGTCTGTGGGTTTGCAAAGAGTCAGACACGATTGAGCAACTAGCACACACGACACGTTTACTTATTTATCTTTTGGCAGCACTGGGTATTCATTGCTTTTGCTTGGGCTTCCTCTAGTTGCAGTGAGCGGGAGCTACTCTTTGTTGCGATACATGGGCTTCTCACGGCAGTGACTTCTCTGCTTATGGAGCATAAGCTCTCGGTGCGAGAGCTCCATAGTTGCAGCATTTGGGCACACAGGCTCAGTAGTTGAGGCTTGCAGGGCTCTAGAGCGCAGGCTTAGAAGTTGTGGCACATGGGCTGAGTTGCTCTGCAGCATGTGGGATCTTCTTGGACCAGGGATCAAACACATGCGCCCTTCATTGGCAGGCAGAATCATATACTCTATGCCACCAGGGAAGTTCTATTATGGATTCTTGAGCCTAAGTTCATGAGTGACAGCCCTAACCAGAAAATGGTTGGATCCAGCAAAGAGTCTACCTTTCGGGTTGGTTTATCTAACACTTTCCCAGTATTATCACTGAAATGCTGGGCCCACCATCAAGGGTGGGTCACCCCAGCTTAGAAAGACATTCAAGACCATGAACTCCAAGAGGGCAGAAGTTTTGTTCCCCTCTTGACTGTACATGCAAATGAAGGGTGGAACAGTTCCTCAATCAAAATTTTCATTATGATGGAATCAATGGATGCCCCTGAACAAAGATCGTTCCCATTGTACCCATTTCTCTGAAGACTTCGGGGAAAAGCATGACATAAATCCCAGATACCAGGGAGCGTCATTCCTTTGGCCTCTCTGATCCACAAAGCAGTATTTCTCCAACTGTATTAACTTTCCAGGACCCCAGGAAACTCTTGCAATTCTTATCAGTCTTAGTCAAACACAGAAGTCTCGGAACTGACCTGGAGGTGACTCTTTCACAGCTGGGACTTTAAAACCAGACCTTCCCAAATCCAAGGTTGATAGGCTGTGAATTGCACTCTCTTCGCTTCAGAAATTGTTTTAACCTGCTTGAGGAGGAGAAGAAAGTGGGGACGGCACCGGGCTAGAGGACAGCTGACAACAATGCTCTGCTCTCCTCACCCCTGCCGCTCCCAACTCACTTGCTCCCCTCCTTCCTGAAAGCACCAAGCATTCAGATGTATATTAATAGTAGATATTTATACAGCCTACCCGATGTGAATTCAAATTTATTTCTAAGTCATTAGGGCCAATTACTCACCTTTGGGCCCTGTAATATCATTTGTTCCCTGCCAAATGGATTGTTTTTCCTGTCGCAAATGTGATAAATCCTGCAGAGTGCCGCTCAGTCATGTTTAAACTGATTCAGCTTGGTTCAGGGTTGGGGTGAATGAATGAGTGGATGAGTCATGAGGTGTAGAGCTCACGCATGATCCTTTTATTTCGAGAATTCCATGCTCTTGAGAAGAATGGACTGACTTGGAAGGCACTAGTCTGAATTCTGGTACTATTTATTTCCTTTAATTTGACCAAGGCCTGAAAGAATGCAAATATTTTCTTTTGCCTTTATTTTGGCTGTGAAGGATCCAATTTTCTTTCTTCTCTAGCTTTCACAGATGTATTAAATTACATTCTGTGTCTAACTGTGCTAGGATTTGAGGATTTGAGGAGGTTAGAAAAACAATGATAAAATAGTCCCTGTCTTGTGGGAGATTGCAGTCGATCTGAAAGAAAAGATAGGAACACAAGAAAAAAAAAAAACTATCAACAATAAACTTAATTGTCTCCATGATTAGGTTTCGAAAATGTTCTTGTAATAGCAACCCACGCCAGTATTCTTGCCTGGGAAATCCCATGGCCAGAGGAGCCTGTCCATGGGGTTGCAAGAGTCAGACAGGACTTAGTGACTAAACAACGACAGCAGTTTATGCTGTCCCAGACCAGCCCTATGAGAATCACTCGGGACTTCTAAGAATTCCAAATTCCTGGGTTCTCTATCCTATCCCAGGGAATGAAAATTTTAGGGGCAGGGCACAGCAATCTGTGTTTTAACAAGCCCTTCGGTGGGTGTGATACTTATCTGGGTTTGAGAACTTCTTGGGTAGATGTTTTACTTCCCAGAAGTTTGGGAGAGTAATGTGGAAAATGGAAAAGGATATGAACTGTCAATTCCTCTCTTGACTTCAGTTTCCCAAATTACCTAGTAAATCTCTGTATAAATAACTCTCTAAAACTGCAGTGTTTTCTGTTTGTTTTTTTGTGTTGTTTGCTTTTGGCAAGATCTCAAAACATGATTTATTGTGTTGACTTCATTACTTTTTTTTTTAATTTTTTAAAAATTGGAGTATAATTGCTTTACAATGTTATATTAGTTTCTGCTGCACAACAATGTGAGTCGACTATATACATACATATATCCCTTCCCTCTTGAGCCTCCCTCCCACCCCATAACTGTAGTTTAAAAAAAAAAGAAAAAAATGAGATCACTGTGTTAATAGGCATTTATTTGGGCTTCCCTGGTAGCTCAGGGGTAAAGAATTCGCCTGCTAACACATGAAACACAGGTTCCGTCCTGATCTGGGAAGATCCCACATGCCAAGGAGCAACTCAGCCCGTGTGCCACAGCCATTGAACCTGTGCTCTAGGGCCCGCGGGGCCACAACTACTGAGCCCATGTGTCGCAATTACTGAAGCCCGGTTGCCCTAGAGCCTGTGCTCTGCAACAAGAGAGGTCTACACGCCACAATTTGAGAAAGCCCATGGGGCAGGGAAGACCAAGCACAGCCAAAAATAAATAAATAAATAAAAGACATTTATTTGTGATTGTCTTAGCTCTCTTCATTAAGCTGTAAACTCCATGAAGGCGGTTTCTTCTTTGCTAGTTTCTGCCCAACCCTTGACTGTATGCTGAAGATAAAAGTTTAATATAGTTCTTGCTGGATTGTATATTTCCATGATGTTATAATTCCCCATGATTTGCTAAATATATACTGTGTTGCTGTGCTTTGTCGCTCTGTCACGTCCAACTCTTTGCGACCCTGTGGATTGCAGCCTGCCAGGCTCCTCTGTCCATGGGGATTCTTTAGGCAAGAATGCTAGAGTGGGTGGCCTTGCCCTCCTTCCGGGGATCTTCCCAACCCAGGGATGGAACCCAGGTCTCCCTCATTGCAGGCAGATTCTTTACCATCTGAGCCACCAGGGAAGCCCTAAATTTTTACTAAGGGCCTGTAATGTGCCTGATAATTGATAGTGACAGGAGTAAAAAGTCCCATAAGAAATGACCCTTGCCCCAGTATCTAGTTGAAACAAAAATATACCCTCTAGAAAGATTAAAGAACAGCACAAGGCAACCTAAGTACAAATAAAGATTTAGATTAGATTATTAAAGGCCATAGGATTTAGGAAAGGACAGAGAGTGATCCAGTGGGTGGAGAGAGGGTAGAGCTCGAGCAGGGTTTCAAAAACCCCCGCAGAGAGGGTTGGGCTGCCCGGAACAATAGGGAAAGGGAGAGGAGGGCTGGAACAAAGGGGACTGGATGGCCTAGAGCAAGATGTGGGAGAAGGTTAGAGTGGAGAGAGATGGAGTTAATCAGTTCCTTACTACAGAGCCAGGAATGGCAGCTCAGCTAAGAATTTTTCCCTTTGGTGTACGATTTCTTTTATTTTGTTTTGCAGGCAGGGCAGATGGGGGTAGACTGCGAGCCTTGTGTGGAAGGAATTGGAGGTTGGGAAGGAGAGAAAGAAAGGATACTTGGTCCCATTTATGGGCCTGAGATGGAAGAGCGCAGCTCCTGCCTGAAGGAGCTCAGTGATGCAAGGCCGAATATCCTACTTCACACAGGGCCATCAACACTACCGGAGCAGAGGTGGGGATTTCTAGTCTGGGCTATCAGGGAGGGCTTCCCGGAGGAAGGGACACCATAAGTGGAGTCCCTCAGTGGCTAAGTGAGTGGAGTTAGCCAGGCGCAAAAGTGGACAGAGGAACAGCAGACAAAGAGGCACCACAGCAAGACAGAGCAGAGGGCAGTGCAGAAATTACAAACCAGTCGGTTGTCTTTGGCAAAGGTGAATATGAGCAATTGACCAGACGTGAGTCTTGGAAAGATGGACAGACAGGCATGAGGTCTTGATGGGGTGATGGGTGGGCGTGGCCAGGACAGCAGTTTGAAGAGGCCGCTCTGATGGGAGTCTGAACCGAGGTGACAGGCTAGCAGGGCATTTAGAGGGGTGAAGAGTGAAAGGCCAGACCTTGGGCAAGAAGAGGACTGTTGCAATGTCACAGAGCTTCTGAGTGGAAGAACCAGCAAGACTTGGTGTCAAGGGTTATGTGGGTGGAGGAACAGAAAAGGGCCAACATTTAAAATACATAGTTTTGGGGCGTCCCCGGTGGTCCAACTGTTAAGAATCCACCTTGCAATGCAGGGGACACCAGTTCGATTCCTGGTCTGGGGAGATCCCACGTACCTCAAGGCAACTAAGCCCATACACCACAACTGAGCCCACGTGCACCAACCACTGAAGCCTACTCACCCTACAGCCTGTGCTCTGCAACAAGACAGCCCACTGCAATGAGAAGCCCGTGTACCGCTACTAGAGAAAGTCCGAGAGCAGCGCTGAAGACCCTGCTCAACCAAAAATAAATAAATAAATATGAAAAACAACAACGACAAAATAAAATATGTAGTCTTTTGAGCATGGGCGGCTCAGAGAATGATGTTACTGTTGAGAGAAATAGGGAAGTTCAGAGGGGAAACCGGTTTTTGGGGGAGGAAACCGGGGGTGGGGGAAAGATGATTATTTCAGTTTTGGACGCGTTGTTTGTTCTCTTGAGCTGTTTTGTTTGGTTTCTATAGTTGTTTCTTCTTCCCTTAAAACCTAGTTTCAGTGCTTAGAGGGGGAAAAAAAAAAGAGCCCAGTTTTGTATTTTGTGCAAGACCGAGGTGAATCTATTTATACAACCTAAAATGACCCAAGGGCCGAAGGGATCAAAGAACAACCCAGTGGTTTCAGGTTTTCAGCGCCAGGTGCCAAGGTGAGGAGCTGCGCTGGGGAAGAGCTACCCGATGTTTCTGTCCTGTCATCCCAGCCACCAGGGAAGGGAGGCTTGGGCCCCTCACCTGGTTGTCTGGCTTTTGTCTTTCTCAGGAGTCCTTATTCAAAGAATCAGGACTTCCCGATGGAGCTGTCAGAGGAGATCGTGGGTCCCTCATCCCAGGCCATCCTGGCTCAACTTCCTAGTGTGTGCATGCTCAGTCCTGTCCAACTCTTTTGTGGCCCCATGGACTGTAGCCCTGGAATCAAGATTGCCGGGAGAAATATCAACCTCAGATACCCTGAAGACACTACCCTTACTGCAGAAAGTGAAGAACTAAAGAGCCTCTGATGAAAGTGAAAGAGGAGAGTGAAAAAGTTGGTTTAAAGATCAACATTCAGAAAACTAAGATCATGGCATCCGGGCCCATCACTTCATGGTAAATAGATGGGGTAACAATGGAAACTGTGACAGACTTTATTTTGGGGGGCTCCAAAATCACTGCAGAAATTAAAAGACGCTTGCTCCTTGGAAGAAAAGCTATGACCAGCCTAGACAGCATACTAAAAAGCAGAGACATTACTTTGCTGACAAAGGTCTGTCTAGTCAAAGCTATGGTTTTTCCAGTGGTTATGTATAGATGTGAGAGTTGGACTATAAAGAAAGCTGAGCACCAAAGAATTGATGCTTTTGAGCTGTGGTGTTGGAGAAGACTCTTGAGAGTCCCTTGGATTGCAAGATCAAACCAGTCAATCCTAAAGGAAATCAGTCCTAAATATTGATTGGAAGGACTGATGCTGAAGCTGAAACTCTAATACTTTGTCCACCTGATGCAAAGACATGACTCATTAGAAAAGACCCTGATGCTGGAAAAGATTGAAGGCAGGAGGAGAAGGGGGTGACAGAAGATGAGATGGTTGGATGGCATCACCAACTCGATGGACATGAGTTTGAGCAAGCTCCAGAAGTTGGTGATGGACAGGGAAGCCTGGCATGCGCAGTCCATGGGGTCGCAAAGAGTTGGACACAACTGAAAGCTGAACTGACTGGACTGTAGCCCGCCAGGCTTCTCTGTCCGTGCAATCCTCCAAGCAAAAATACTGGAGTTGGTTGCCATTTCCTCCTCCAGGGGATCTTCCCGACTCAGGGATGGAACCTGTGTCTCCTGAACTGCAGGAGGATTCTTCATGCTGAAAAGCTTTCTAAACTGATTCTGGCTCTCTGGGAAGAGCAAGTAACTTCTCCACAGACACTCCCTGACCTCAGGTATTTTCATGTTCTGCTCTGGCTGGTGTCTGGCGCTACCTGTCAGAGAGAAAATAGGGCAACCTGACTCTCCTGCTCACTGAAGTGGAGAAAGCCCCATGGTGTGGGGTCAAGGAGGGAGAGATAGCTTGACCCTGACTCCTCTCCACAGAGGAAAGAGAAGAAGCAGGTTGCAGTGGGGCCAGCTGACCCCGCTCTGTCTCCTACAGATTCTTTCAAGCCACTAGTCACGCTGCCTCTTCGACGCTTGACTATATGGAGAGCAACCCTACTGGATCTCTTTAACCACAATATGTTTACCTTGATTTTGTGGAGTCAAGCTAACCCTACCTGGTTGACTTCCTTAGCAGGACCAAAGCGCTTTTGAAACATAAAATTCCTTTAGGAATAAGAATAACTTTCCTGGGCTTCCCTGGTGGTCTAGTGGTTAAGAATCTGACTTGCAAAGCAAGGGACACTGGTTCCATCCCAGGTCCGGGAAGATGTCACAGGGCGAATGAGCCCATGTGCCTCGACTACTGAAACCCGCGTGCCTAGAGCCCATGTTCTACAACAAGAAAAGCACTGCAATGAGAAACCAGCTCACTGCAGCTATGGTAGCCCCACTCGTTGCAACTAGAGAAAGCCCAACTACAGCAACTAAAGGCCTAGAGCAGTCACAGATAAAGTTAATTAACAAGAAATAAATAAAGAATAACTTTCTTAAGTTGGGATGTCAGGGAACTTGGGCCAGCTGCTGTAAAACCAAGGAGAAACCTGGTGTCATTCCTGACTCCAATCTCTTTGTTTCTCCTGGCCCCAACTGCCAATCAGTCAACTGCCTCTTCCTCTTATAAAGTATCCTTCAAACTCATCCATGTCTCTCCATCCTCACCATTAACCTACACCTTTGACTCTTGCCTGTTCCATGGTAATTCCTTCCAAACTGGCCTTTTTGCCCACACACTGCCCAGCTACCCTCCAGTAAAGAGAGTCTGGTCTTTCCACGGCCCAAATCTGGTTCTGCTCTGTGGAGGATCGTCTGTAGGGGTGGCCGCCAACAGCTCCTCTGATCCCTGTACGCGTGCTCTTCCCAGGAAAAGGTGGAAACTTTCTCCTTGTCTCGAGTCTGGGTCTTATGACTTGCTTCTACCGACAGAATGTCATTTGTCGTGGAAATGACATTCTGGGACTTCTAAACCCAGAAGTTAAGAGCTTAGCTTCTGTTTTTCCTCAGTTGGGAGTCAGCTGCCATGGAAAGAAATTTGGGCCAGATAACCAGATGATAACAGACCAGGTGGAGAGACAGAGGAACAGCCAGCCCCTGTAGGCTGCTGTAGCCCAGAGGAGGAAGCGAGGCCATATGCACATTCTGAACCTTAGGAATCTCAGATTTCCCATTCCAGTAAACCACTACAGCCACCCCAGGGACTAAAGAAGAGCTCCATTTGCAGAATCATGAATAAATTAGATTGTGTTAGTTGCTCAGTCATGTCTGACTCTTTGTAATCCCATGGACTCTAGCCCGCCAGGTTCCTCTGTCCATGGAATTCTCCAGGCAAGAATACTGGAGTGGGTTGCCATTTCCTTCTTACAGGGGATCTTCCGAACCCAGGGATTGAACCTGTGTCTCCTGCCTTGCAAGCAGATTTTTTATCGTCTGAGCCACCAGGGATGCCGAGATAAATGATTGCTATTGTTTAAAGCCTTTTAAGCCACAGAGTTTTGGTGTGGCTTATTACATAGCAATGATGAATGAAACATATCCTACTCTTAGGATCAACTTCCCTTAAGATTGTTTTGACCCAGCCTCTACATCTTCAACCTCATCTCTCACCATTCCCCCTCGTCTTCTGCTCTAGACTTTTGCATGCATAGACTATATCCCTCACATTCTCCATAGTCTTACATGCTTGTCATCCCTCAGCTTCCTTCTAGGGAGAATCACTTCTTCCCAGAAGTCTTTGACTCCATGAGAATACATTATGGGCCTTATGTACAATAACACAAAAATAAATCCTGTAAATACCTCATTTTGTGTATGTGTGTGTATATATATATGTGTGTGTGTGTGTATATATATATATATAGTAGATAAGGTGCCTTTATTGCTCCATCTAAAACATAACCATCATACCATTTCATACCTACCAAAATCAGCAATAACGCTTTACCATCAGCTAGTATGCTGTCTATATTCAATCTTTCCGGGATTTTCTTTCTTAAACTGGTTCATTCAGATTAGAATCTAAACAACTTCCACATATACTTTTTTTGTTATGTCTCTTTTAATCTCTTTATTTCCCCACCATTTATTTGTTGGAGAAATCAAATTGCTCACCCTATAGAACTCCCCAGTACACCTGCATCCTTATGAACATAAAAAAGTATGTTTCTATATAATGCACTACATACAATTCATCTATGCAAATTAAATGTATCAGAATACTCTGTGAACACTCTATTATAAATATTAAACACTTTCACATTCAGCAATTTTTTATTGAGCATCTACCCTGTAGAGGCTTCTCCTTCTAACTTCTCAGTTAATGGCAAACATGTGCCAGACAAGTAGCTGTGGTCGATCTTTGCCTTCTTGTCCCCTCTATTTCCACATCATAGATCTGGACATGAATCCTGCTAAAGAACTCAGACTCGTCACTTATTCCTGCTTACTCTCCACCATCAGTACTCTAAGAACTTCTCAACTCAGTCTGAATTTCCACAGAGGACTCCAGCTAGGTTGTAAGCTCTGTGTAAGTTTTAGGGTGACTTGTCTGTTTACCGAATGGTTAAATGAAGGTATTCTTAGTACATAGCATATTCTCCTACATACAGGAAGTACTCAATACTTATTTGTGGATTATGAGTAAATAAATGAACTTCTTCCTCCAATTTTTATTTCTCATCAAAGAAGCACACTTAAGACTAGATTTGTCTTCCTAAAAGGTCATCATTCCCTTCTTTACTGAGCACACTTGATGATCAGTGATGAGCTAGAATCTGCTCATACTGCTTTACAAGAGTCGATTGCTAAATTTTCAGGAATTTTGTGAACTGCTTTTTTTTTTTTTTTTTTTCCCTGTACTGTGCAGTATGCGGGCAGTCATTTCTCTGACCAGGGATCAAACCCATGCCCTTTGCACTGGAAGTTCAAATTCTTAACCACTGAACACCAGGGAAGGGCCTTGTGAGCTGCTGGACATCATACTGATAGATTGAAACTGGCCACGATAAGAATATTAATAGCACAGAAATTTGCAAATGCTGTAAATCAGGTCACAGTGTTAAATGCAGTCTCAGCACATGTTTGGTTATTGTACCCCACAAAACCTGTATTGGCTCTCACCATTTATTGTAAATGCAGAAAATGCTCTGCTTGGTCTTGGACTCTGCAATTTGGACTCCTCTTGTATATAAAAAATGTTTTTCTGGGCCTTCCCAGGGGATCCAGTGGCTCAGACTCCATACCCCCAGTGCAGGGGGCCCAGGTTCCATTGCTGATCAGGGAACTAGATCCCACACGCTGCAAATAAAGATCCAGCACAGTCAAATAAATAAATAAACATTTTAAAAAATTAAGAAACAATTTTTAATGTTTTTCTGTACCTTCTGCAGGAAACATCCAGAATAAATTGACCACCCTCACTGCTCCTTTCTCCAAACATTTAACATCTTTTATTGAACCCTAAGCTTTACATTAAAGCAGGTATCTATCTACCTTGGAAAACCAGCTCCCAGCACAATGCTTGCCACAGAACAATGACAACTAAAGTTAATTGAGCACATACTGGGAGCCTGGCTTTTTCTTTTAATGAATCCACAAATATATGAGGTAGGTATTATTGTCTCCTTTTTTCAAAGGAGAAAACCAAGCACAGAAATTTCCCATCCCCTCACCTCCATCTCTGTAAATGTCTCCATCTTCTACGCAGTTGCTCCAGATATTAACCTATGAGTTGTCTTTGATTCTTCTTTCCTCTGAATACCCCAGCAGCCAATCTCATCTGATACTGTTGTCTCTACCACCAGAATATACCCTGAATCAGAGACTGTCCACTCCTTTCAACTGCTAGTAACCTAGTTAATTGACCTTTTACCTGGATTACTGGTTTCCAAGTTGGTACTATTCCCTTGACTCTATTCAACTGATGGTCAAAATGGTCTTTTATTTTTTTGGCCCTGCCAGGGATTGAACCCAGGCCATGGCTGTGAAAGTGCCAAATTCTAACCACTAGACCACCAGGGAATTCCTAAAGAGCTCTTTGAAAAATGTAAGTCAGATGATGTAATTCATCTGAGTAAAAATGAATTCCCACAGCACTCGTTTAAAGTAACCAAACTGGGCCCAAGATGGAATCACTCATGCCCAGCCACGAATCAGCAAACCAAAATTCACTAAGTTTCTAGGCTTGTCTTTCTCAGAAAAGGAACCCTGGGTCAACCAATGAACACCTGTTTGCTCAGCACAAGTCACATCACTGGCTACAAGACTCCCCCTTGCTCCTTATGAGGAAAGTACCTTGCTTTACGTGCTCAGTTGCTCAGTCGTGTTCAATTCTTTGCAAGTCCATGGACTGTACCCCACCAGGTTCCTCTGTCCATGGAGTTTTTCAGGCAAGAATAATGGAGTGGCTTGCCATTTCCTACTCCAGGGGCTCTTCTCAACCCAGGGATCGAACCTTTGTCTTTTGTGTCTCCTGCATGGGCAGGTGTATTCGTTATCACTGTGCCACCTGGGAAGTCCCCATACTGTACTTGATTTAAGCCAAAAGACCTTGCTAACCAATCAGCAAACACCTGTTCCTGCTCATTTTGGACTATAAGCCCTGAGCTCCTGCATTTTCATCTTCCTGGGAAGGACTGTTCAGATTCCCCCCATCTGAGACTTTCCCACAGGTCTTAGCATAAAAGTCACTTTCTTGGCAGGACCGTCTCTGACCTCCACCCCAATTCTCATACATTATTTTGTGTAAGATGTTCTTCATTACAGCTATATATATACATATATTTGGTATTACTGTTGTTCTCCTTCAGCAGAATATAAGTTCTACAACTGCAAGATGCCTCATGCCTGGCAGATTGTAGGTGCTTAGGCCAATTAAGAAAAAAAATTTTTAATTAACCAATAAATGAGGGAAAGAAACGATCCAAGACTCCAATCCAGGCTCCAGAACTGAGCTCTCCGGTTAAATGGATAACCTTTGAATTGGACAGAGAGGTAAGGTAGACCACCTGTCTGTCGCTCTGGAGCCCCGTTTTGGAGCACCCTTAGGTTTTTTGTTTTGTTTAACCTTCCTCGAGTTTGACCCCCGCCCCCCCCCCTTAACTTTCACCCAAACGTTGGAGGAAAAGCAAGAGGTACAAAAGCAATACCCACTAACGGTGGACAAGTTACAGAGGACGCATCTTGGAAAGCTCTGGGGAGAATTAAAAATACAGCAGGACCAAAAGAAAGTGCCTGAGGGTGGAACAGGGAGGGATGTGCATTGTTTGTCTTTAGGAGCCTTTAGGATGGAAGGACTAGCTTAGAATTTAGAGAATAACCATTGTTTTCTGAAAGATGCCCCAGAGACTCTACCTATGGGCCAAAAGGAGTTGCTGTTGTTGAGTTGCTAAGTCGTCTTGCGACCCCATGGACTGCAGCCCACCACGCTTCTTTGTCCTCCGATATCTGGAGAAAGCCTAACAAAAGAAGCCAAGGAGGAAGACAATTTGGGATAGTCTCCCTTTTTTTTTCTCATTATGTCCTGCTGATCCTGGAATTTTTTGTCATTTATTTTATTACCCTAACCTTTGTTAATCTTGGAGACTTCCTCTTCTCTTGGGTTTATACTGTCAGAATATTTAGGGAAAGCTTTTAAGAATTTCCACTTCCCCGCCCCAATTCTTTTTGAATTTTTCCTTCAAATGCAAATAAAATCATTTACCATTTGGATATACTGTAATTAAAGAGAGGAAGGGGCAGTTCTGTGAATCTAAAATGGACTTCCTTTTGTCTATGTGGGGCTTCAGAGTCATTTAAAGGCACCAGGAAGACCCATCCAGGGGGGCTGGGTAATGGGGGTTGGCGGTGAAGATGGGGGTGGGGGTGCTGAAATCAACAATAGAACATATTTGAAGCTGGACAAAATGATAAGACATCAAACCCCACACAATTTGACATTAGACAGCTCTTTATGGTAAAATGTTAAGCACTTAATATTTTATTTTCATTGCAGGTCATCTTACATTGTACCCCAAAGCTATTTGTTCCTAGAACAAATGTGCATATGCTTATTAAATTTAACAATCCACTGCTTCCAGTTAGTAAAGAGGTCAGGCTCAACCGGGCTCTCCTGAATGAATGAGCCTCATTTGCACTTGTGGTGACAACAAGAGCAGTTCTCAAACCGGAAGGAAGAATTGGGGCTGGAGAGATAATATGTCACGAATGCTGATTCAATCCTTTTTCTTTTTTTCTTTCTTGTATTTGATTTTCCTGCACCCCCATGCATGTAGATGACTTACTGGTTTACTACCTAAGAAGTAATAAAGGCAGTGAAACCAAGATGAAAAGAACCAGCCACTCAGCCTCCCTCCATCCACCTCTCTCTATAAGTGGCTTTTATTGATTATTCGATTGGGTAAACACCCAGAAGGGGAAATAACTTAGTTGAAAATTAGTGTTTATTTTATCCATTCTGGTTTCCATCTGAGAAATTTTGATTCACAGTACCAACTTTTGGATTTTCTCTTGCTCAAAAAAAGAGAAAGAGAAAGAAAAGAGAGGATGGTTTTGGGGGGCTGAGAGCTGAATCATGAGTTAAGTAGGAGGGGGAAGGACCGACACGGTTGAGTAACTGGACTCCGCTTCCCCTGCTCTCCCAAACACCTAGTAACCGCCCTTCTCTGGGAACGTGAGAGTGAAATTCTGGGGCTGATGCTGGTTTCCAGTTGATGAAATGCTTCATCATTGGCTGGGGTAAAGAGGCATCTTCAGTAATAAGGCATGACTGTAATTCCTCACCCTCTGGCTATTATTAATCATGATTCATTTCATGAAAGAGGGAATAAAAGCCTCCCTGGGCCCAAAACACATCTAAACTGGAAGGATTTCAGGTTTGGGTGTGTGAGGTTTTCCCTTTATGGAGGGGGAAATGAGTGTGTTCTCCTAAGGGAGAGAGGCCTGGCTCTCAAATAGACAACCGTCGGATCGGTCTCTAGTGCGGGAAAGGCCTTATTCATGATCATGAGAAAACAGACTCAGCCTGTTCTGATTCTCTATTAACAACCTGCATTGATGTAACTCTGCTGTGATATTTGCCCTTTTTTCTCCTTAGAAAATGATATGTGTCCAAGTGCCTTGGGCTATGTACTTAGTCCTGACTTCTGGATTTCTTTGGGGGTTATTCCCCCTTGATAATGAATAACTCCCAGGACTGCATCGCTGGAAGGAATCTTAGAGATCATTTCATGTGTTTGATTTCATGTCAATTCAAAGATAAAGGGGGAAAAAACAAGGTTGATAAGATTTATTGAGACCAGCTCAGAGCACTATTCCTTGACCCAGAGTTGAATTAGCACCCAGGGCTTTTGGCTTGCTTGTGCTCTTTCTATTGCAACAGAACCTCAGCTGAGAGCCCAGGTCTCCTGCATGACAGGCAAATTCTTTCCCATCTGAGCCACCAGGGAAGCCCCAGTAGTTTCCTTACTGGAGATTCAAATGAGATTAGAGGGTAAAGGATATGTGCATTTCTCCAAAGCCTCTTGTTTGTTTCCTTCTCAGTAAGATGGCTTTCTTTGCCAAGGAGTCCCTGCTTTCCCAGACTCTCCCATCCCCAGTCCAGCAATGGTGAGGATGCATGTGGTGACAGTTCATCCACTTTTGGGAGACGGAGAGTCGTGCAAGTTGTTAGAGTTCTTTGCTCCCCTGAGCCCAGATTAGGTCTACTTCGTAAAGTCTGGGAATCAGAGAAGCCTGGTTACTGCGGCTCCTCTCCCGGCCCCTCCTACTTGACTGTTCTAACCCTGCTCTGTCTCCTCCATCTTCCTTTCTTCTTCCTCCCTCCTGCCTTCTCCATCAGTTGCAATCAGTGATCCAGCTCTGGGAACGCTAGGAAATCCTCCAACATCTTTTTCTTAGTGTTTTTTTACATTTGATCTTAGCCAAAAGGCCAAGAAGCGATTTTCTAGTGTTTCTTTTAAAAATGAATTAATTTTCTAGTGTGTGTTAAAAATAAGTTTTATTTTCAGAGGCATGACAGACCAGAGATGCGCCTTTCAGGAAGGATGGTCTGCAGGGCTAGGGTCTCTCGCTGTCTCCCTTAGGACTCATCTCAGCTGGCAGCCTGCTTCTCTGGGAAGCCCACGGTCATTGACAGAGCCTGGTGTGCTACAGGGCTCGGCTATTTGCCCCACAAGGGACTCATCTAGTGGGCGTTCTCTGCTCCACAGCTCCCTTGGCACAGGCTTCGTCACACATCTTCATTCTAAAGATTCCTGCTGCCCACTCCTGTTCCTGCTTCTTTTCTTGAACAGTTTCCCTGCGAAACCCCATTCCAGCATCTTCTTCCCAGAGAACACAAGAAACCTCACTCCTGGGCACCCCATCCCTAAGGCCATATGTGTGGGGCACATATGTATCAGGCTTCCCAGGCGGCTCAGTGGTAAAGAATCCGCCTACCAATGCAGGAGACCCAGTTTCAATTCATGGGTCTGGAAGATCCTCTGGGGAGGGAAATGGCAACTCACTCCAGCATTTTTGCCTGGAAAATCCCATGGACAGAGGAGCCTGGTGGGCTACAGTCCACAGGGTCACAAAACGGTTGGACAGGACTTAGCGACTAAGCAACAACAAGGTATGTGTCAGAAAGGGGAGCAGACAACATACACTGGGGAGAAAGGGCTCAAGGGCAAGGAATGTCTGGGCACCAATTACGGGCTGGACACTGAACCAGGCCTTCTGTCTAGGAGGCTTCCTCTAGTCTTCATAATGAAACTGATGTTGGTTTTACTACTGCATTTACTGTTAAAGACACCAAGGTTCAGAAAGTTAAGAAACTTGCCCTAGGTGGTTTGAGCCCACCCAGGGATACCAACAAAAACAAACAAAAAAGAAAGTTAACTGAAGGTGCCTGGTTGCTAAGGGGTCGAGCCAGGATTTGAACCTAGACTGCTAGACTCCACACAAGAGAAGACTCGACACATGGACATCACCAGACGGTCAATACACAAGTCAGATTGATTCTATGCTTTGCAGCCAAAGATGGAGAAGCTCTATACAGTCAGCAAAAACAAGACCAGGAGCTGACTGTGGCTCAGATCATGAATTCCTTATTGCCAAATTCAGACTTAAATTGAAGAAAGTAGGGAAAAACAACAGACCATTCAGGCATGACTTAAATCAAATCCCTTATGATTATACAGTGAAAGTGACAAATAGATTCAAGGGATTAGATCTGATAGAGTGCCTGAGGAACTATGGACTGAGGTTTGTGACATTGTACAGGACACAGGGATCAAGACCCCCCCCCTCAAGAAAAAGAAATGCTATAGGGCAAAATGGTTGTCCGAGGAGGCCTTACAGATATCCTAGAAGAAAGGAGAAGCTAATGGCAAAGGAGAAAGGGAAAGATATACCCATTTGAATGCAAAGTTCCAAAGAATAGCAAGGAGAGATAAGAAAGACTTCCTCAGTGATCAATGCAAAGAAATAGTGGAAAACAATGAAATGGGAAAGATTAAAGATCTCTTCAAGAAAATCAGAGATACCAAGGAGACATTTCATGCAAAGATGGGCACAATAAAGGACAGAAATGGCATGGACCTAGTAGAAGTAGAAGATACTAAAAAGAAGTGGCAAGAACACACAAAAGAACTATGCAGAAAAGATCTTCATGACCTAGATAACCACGATGGTGTGATCACTCACCTAGAGGCAGACATCCTGGAATGTGAAGTCAAGTGGGCCTTAAGATGCATCACTACGAACAAAGCTAGTGGAGGTGATGGAATTCCAGTTGAGCTATTTCAAATCCTGAAAGATGATGCTGTGAAAGTGCTGCACTCAATATGCCAGCAAGTCTTGAAAACTCAGCAGTGGCCACAGGATTGGAAAAGGTCAGTTTTCATTCCAATCCCAAAGAAGGGCAGTGCCAAAGAATGTACAAACTACCACACAATTGCACTCATCTCACATGCTAGGAAAGTAATGCTCAAAATTCTCCAAGCCAGGCTTCAACAATATATGAACCGTGAATTTCCAGATGTTCAAGCTGGATTTAGAAAAGGCAGAGGAACCAGAGATCAAATTGCCAACATCTGCTGGATCATCAAAAAAGCAAGAGAGTTCCAGAAAAACATCTATTTCTGCTTTATTGATTACGCCAAAGCCTTTGACTGTGTCAATCACAAGAAACTGTGGAAAATTCTGAAAGAGATGGAAATACCAGACCACCTAACTTGCCTCCTGAAAAATCTGTATATAGGTCAAGAAACGACAGTTAGAACTGGACATGGAAGAACAGACTGGTTCCAAATTGGAAAAGGAGTACATCAAGGCTGTATATTGTGACCCTGCTTATTTAACTTCTATGCAGAGTTCATCATGAGAAACGCTGCGCTGGATGAAGCACAAGCTGGAATCAAGATTGCCGGGAGAAATCTCAATAACCTCAGATATGCAGATGACACCACCCTTATGGCAGAAAGTGAAGAGGAACTAAAAAGCCTCTTGATGAAAGTGAAAGAGGAGAGTGCAAAAGTTGGCTTAAAGCTCAACATTCAGAAAACAAAGATCAAGGCATCTGGTCCCATCACTTCATGGGAAATAGATGGGGAAACAATGGAAACAGTGTCAGACTTTATTTTTGGGGTTCCAAAATCACTGCAGATGGTGACTGCAGCCATGAAATTAAAAGATGCTTGCTCCTTGGAAGAAAAGCTATGACTAGCCTAGACAGCATATTAAAAACCAGAGGCATTACTTTGTCAACAAAGGTCCGTCTAGTCAAGGCTATGGTTTTTCCAGTAGTTATGTATGCATGTTAGGGTTGGACTATAAAGAAAGCTGAGCACCTAAGAATTGATGCTTTTGAGCTGTGTTGCTGGGGAAGACTCTTGAGAGTCCCTTGGACTGCAAGGAGATCAAAGCAGTCAGTCCTAAAGAAAATCAGTCCTGAGTATTCATTGGAAGGACTGATGCTGAAGCTGAAGCTCCAATACTTTGGCCACCTGATGCGAAGAACTGACTCATAGGAAAAGACCCGGATGCTAGGAAAAATTGAAGGCAGGAGGAGAAGGGGATGACAGAGGATGAGATGGTGGGATGGCATCACCAACTCAATGGACATGAGTTTGAGCAAGCTCCGGGAGTTGGTGATGGACAGGGAAGCCTGGCATGCTGCAGTCCAAGCGGTTGCAAAGAGCTGGACATGACTGAGCGACTGAGCTGAACTGAACTGCTGGACTCCAGTTTGGGCTCTTGGGGCTTTACAGAGGAGGGAAAGGCAGCACAGTGGGCCCTGTTTCCTGCCAGAAGCCCCGGAAACCAAAGCATCTTCATCAATCCTCAGTAATTCTATCAGCTCCGAGAGTCATTCCGGGTGGTGTGCAGGAGAGAGACATTAGAATCCTTCATTCCGCTCTACAAATGCCTTCCGAATTTCCTTCTGGGACCCACCCCTTTCCCCACATGCAGCTTCCCCCAAAGAGCTAAGGCGAATAAAGGTAAACAGCATCCTAATGATGATAAAGTCATAATAATATGAAGATAGCTCACACGTTGAGGGTTCTCATGACACATACTTTTTCATCCATATGCATCCACGTGTCTTCTTGCTTAGTATTTGTTCTTCCATCTGCCTTGCAAAGAACCCTCTCCCCTTGCAAATGTTCTTGCGGGTCTGTCCTCCTGCTGACCCTGAATTTCAAGGAGGAGGCAGATGCTCAGCTGCTGCTCAGCCCTCTGGCTATACTTTGAGCCTCAGAGAGACAAGCAGGTACATGATTTTCTGCCGGGTTACAAATGGGGAAACATAAAGGAGTGAGTTGGGTTGTATGCATTAAGGAGTGTGGCTTTATGGGGCCTGGTTGTCTTCCTGTGCTTTGGCTCAAAGGAAATTACAAACGTTATTAAGCGTCTGTTATTTCTGTCTCATGGGAATTTCATTTAGCCCCTTGATATATAAATGCTGGGTCTGGCCTTCAAGAATATGAGTGCCTCTTATTCCTGATTTACTCTGTGCCAGGCACTGTGATGTGTACTTTGCAGGCTTCTATCCTTTCATTTCCCGTAGCTCAGACGGGAAAGAATCTGCCTGCAACGCAGGAGACCCAGGTTCGATCCCTGGGTTGGGAAGATCCTGTGGAGACGGGAATGACAACCCACTCCAGTATTCTTGCCTGGAGGAGCCCATGGACAGAGGAGCCTGGGGGGCTACAGTCCATGGGGTTGCAAGGAGTCAGACACGACTGAGCAACTAACACTACCACTACATCCTTTTGTGGCTTTTGAGCCGTGGTTGTTCCTTTTTACACGGGAGCAAACAGATGGTCAAGCAACTGGCTTGAGATCACACAGCTAGGCAGAGTTAGGTTTCAAACCTCACTCTTTTTGCCTCCAAAACCTATTCTGTGTGCCATGCTGTATGGTTTTGGGAAGAAATGGGCTTAGGAGGCCCTGAAAGTTAATGTTTTAAGACTATTTAATATCTGCTGTATCCTGAAGGCCATTTAGTGAGATAGATGGCAATATTTTCCATCTTAACACATCCTTCCCTTTTTACACATGTTTCTCCTCCCAAATACCCCTTTCAAGGCCAAATTGTAACTGAGCAGGACTCTGTTGGGCCTTCCCCCATATCCTCTGCTTTAGCTCCTCTCTGGAGAATCTTGTTACTGTTGTTTAATCGCTCAGTCATCTCCGACTCTCTGCGACCCCATGGACTGTAGCTCACCAGGCTCCTCTGTCAATGGGATTTCCCAGGCAAGAATACTAGGGTGGATTGCCATTTCCTTCTCCAGGGGAACTTCCCAAGCTAGGGATCAAACCAGTGTCTCCTGCAGTGGCAGGTGGCTTTACCACTGAGCCACCTGGAAGCCTGAAGTACCTAGATGATAGTATTTGATGCACATTTCCTGAGTTGTTTTGCAGATGTGAAAATCTCCACTAAATGGAAGACGGTAAGTACTTGAAGACCATGAGCACAGTCCCAGGTCTTCTGGAACCCAAGGACTGATAATGCTAACCCCTGTGACACCACCCTGTTCCCTCACTGTCAGCCAATCAGAGAATTGTGCACAAGCTAATCACAGAACCTGCAAACCCCCCTCCCTCACATGCTCTTTAAAAATGCTCGGCTGAAACCTTTTGGGGAGCTCGAGGCTTTTTAGGGCATGAGCCACCTGTCTCCTTGCATGGCCCTGCAGTCAACCTTTCCCTGCTCCACAAACTCTGATGTTTCAGTTTGCTTGACCTCATTGTGTTGGGCACACGAACTTGCGTTAACAAAACTTCTAAAATAAAATTAACCCCCACTTCCCCACTTCCCATCTTCTCCTCTGTATACTTCCCCTGGGCTCCACGTCATTGCGGTACTAGCTCTTGTCACTGTCCCCAGTGACCTCCGTGTTCCCAAATCCTGTACTCTCCCCCTCCCCATCTTTCCCATAGTCTTGAGCAATATCTGACCCCCTCGATCCCTCCTTGAAAGAACATCCTCCTTTGGTTTGTGGCACATCATACACTCTCAGTGTTTCCCTTTCCCTTCTCTCACCACCCCTCAGCCCGCTTCCTGGGTTCTTTATTATTTTATTTATTCTTGTTTGCACTGGGTCTTCTTTGCTGCATGCGGGCCTTCTCCAGTTGTGGTGTGTGAGGGCTATTCTTTAGTTGTGCTATGCAGGCTTCTCATTGCAGTGGCTTCGCTTGCCAAGGACGATGGGCCCTAGGGCTCCTGGGCTCTAGCGCATGGACTCAGTGGTTGCAGCACACGGGTTTAGTTGCTCTGCAACATGTGGGATCTTTGCAGGCCAGGGATCAAACACATGTCCCTGCATTGGCAGGCAGATTCTTAACCACTGAGCCACCAGCAAAGCCCCTGGGTTCCCATTATCTGCCGGTGGCACACAGTACCAGCTGTGTACACAGTACTTGATCCTTCTCTCGTCCCAACAAATGCAGCGCCAGTGTTGTCCAGGTCAGCACAGTGCCCAGCTGTTAAGACTTCCTTTTCTGGACTCACTTGGAGTTGGGAGGACACATGCTCTGGACAGTGAAGAAGCTGGCTGAGTAAAGGCTTCCTGGGCAGTTTTCATTTCTTGGCTCAAAGTGGCGGGCTTGCCCTGGGCCCCACCTGCTTACTATCTGCATGGTGGTTGTTCACCCAAAGATACAGCTGCCATCCTGTGACCATGAAGCCACAAGCTTGAGGACAGAAATCTGCGTTCTAAAGGGGGATGATGAAACAACTTGGGTCCCCAAAGTATAAACGGAGCAGCGGCCTCATTCTTGGGCTGTCCAGCTCCAGTCTTCATGTTACATGACAAGAATACACCCGCATCTAAGACACACAGTCAAGTACAGTTTCCTGCTATTTGCCATCACATAAATACATTTAGAATTGAAACTTACTACTGTGCCACCATTGACACTTACTACTGTGCGCTCTGTTGGAGCAGCTGTGAAGAGATACCCCACGTCCAAAGTAAGAGAAACCCAAATAAGAAAGTAGGCGTTGCGAGAGGGCATCAGAGGGCAGACACACAAACCATAATCACAGAAAACTAGTCAATCTAATCACACTAGGACCACAGCCTTGTCTAACTCAATGAAACTAAGCCATGCTGTGTGGGGCCACCCAAGACGGGCAGGTCATGATGGAGAGGTCTGACAGAATGTGGTCCACTGGAGAAGGGAATGGCAAACCACTTCAGTATTCTTGCCTTGAGAACCCCATGAACAGTATGAAAAGGCAAAATGATAGGATACTGAAAGAGGAGCTCCCCAGGTCGGTAGGTGCCCAATATGCTACTGGAGATCAGTAGAGAAATAACTCCAGAAACAATGAAGGGATGGAGCCAAAGGAAAAACAGTACCCAGTTGTGGATGTGACTGGTGGTAGAAGCAAGGTCCAATGCTATAAAGAGCAATATTGCATAGGAACCTGGAATGTCAGGTCCATGAATCAAGGCAAATTGGAAGCGGTCAAACAGGAGATGGCAAGAGTGAACGTCGACATTCTAGGAATCAGCGAACTAAAATGGACTGGAATGTGTGAATTTAACTCAAATGACCATTATATCTACTATTGCGGGCAGGAATCCCTTAGAAGAAATGGAGTAGCCATCATGGTCAACCAAAGAGTCCAAAATGCAGTACTTGGATGCAATCTCAAAAACGACAGAATGATCTCTGTTCGTTTCCAAGGCAAACCATTCAATATCACAGTAACCCAAGCCTATGCCACAGCCAGTAACACTGAAGAACCTGAAATTGAACGGTTCTATGAAGACCTACAAGACCTTTTAAAACTAACACCCAAAAAAGATGTCCGTTTCATTATATGGGACTGGAATGCAAAAGTAGGAAGTCAAGAAACACCTGGAGTAAGAGCCAAATTTGGCCTCAGAATATAGAATGAAGCCAGGCAAATGCTAATAGAGCTTTGCCAAGAGAACGCACTGGTCATAGCAAACACCCTCTTCCAACAACACAAGAGAAGACTCTACTCATGGACATCACCAGATGGTCAACTCTGAAATCAGATTGATTATATTCTTTGCAGCCAAAGATGGAGAAGCTCTATACAGTCAGCAAAAACAAGACCGGGAGCTGACGGTGTCTCAGATCATGAACTCCTTATTGCCAAATTCAGACTTAAGTTGAAGAAAGTAGGGAAAACCACTAGACCATTCAGGTATGACCTAAATCAAATCCCTTATGATTATACAGTGGAAGTGCTAAAT
>NW_011494846.1:2071658-2072558 GCF_000754665.1 Bison bison bison | reverse complement strand
CCTGGAATGTGAAGTCAAGTGGGCCTTAGAAAGCATCAGTGTGAGCAAAGCTACTGGAGGTGATGGAATTTCAACTGAGCTACTTTAAATCCTGAAAGATGATGCTATGAAAGTGCTGCACTCAACATGCCAGCAAATTTGGAAAACTCAGCAGTGGCCACAGGACTGGAAAAGGTCAGTTTTCATTCCAATCCCAAAGAAAGGCAATGCCAAAGATGCTCAAAGTGAAGTGAAGTGAAGTGAAGTCGCTCAGTTGTGTCCGACTCCTTGCAACCCTGTGGACTGTAGCCCACCAGGCTCCCCTGTCCATGGGATTCTCCAGGCAAGAATACTGTAGTGGGTTACCATTTCCTTTCCAGGGGATCTTCCTGACCCAGGGATCGAACCCGGGTCTCCGGCATTGGAGGCAGACGCTTTAACCTCTGAGCCACCAGGGAAGCCCAAGAATGCTCAAACTACTGCACAATTGCACTCATCTCACACGCTAGTAAAGTAATACTCAAAATTCTCCAAGCCAGGCTTCAGCAGTATGTGAACCATGAACCTCCAGATGTTCAAGCTGGTTTTAGAAAAGGCAGAGGAAACAGAGATAAAATTGCCAACATCCACTGGATCATGGAAAAAGCAAGAGAGTTCCAGAAAAGCATCTATTTCTGCTTTATTGACTATGCCAAAGCCTTTGACTGTGTGGATCACAAGAAACTGTGGAAAATTCTGAAAGAGATGGGAATACCAGACCTGACCTGCCTCTTGAGAAATTTGTATGCAGGTCAGGAAGCAACAGTTAGAACTGGACATGGAAGAACAGACTGGTTCCAAATAGGGAAAGGAGTACGTCAAGGTTGTATATTGTCACCCTGCTTATTTAACTTCTATGCAGAGTTCATCATGAGAAACGCC
>NW_011494846.1:2069769-2071029 GCF_000754665.1 Bison bison bison | reverse complement strand
CAGAAGGAGAAGGGGAGGACAGAGGATGAGATGGCTGGATGGCATCACCGACTTGATGGACATGAGTTTGGGTGAACTCCGGGAGTTGGTGATGGACAGGGAGGCCTGGCATGCTGTGATTCATGGGGTTGCAAAGAGTCAGACACGACTGAGTGACTGAACTGAACTGAACTGTGCCTCTGAATCTTAGAAACACCCCAGATTTTCATCCTTGGACCGTTTTTTTTTTAATCTTTCTAATGACATACACACTCTGGGAGAAGGCAGCCCTCACTGGGTGATTTTTGGCTCTCCCTTAGCTTTAAGTAATCATTGCATGCTGAGCACCGAAGGATTGATGCTTTAGAACTGTGGTGTTGGAGAAGACTCTTGAGAGTCCCTTGGACTGCAAGGAGATCAAACCAGTCAGTCGTAAAGGAATTCAGTCCTGAATATTCATTGGAAGGACTGATGCTAAAGCTGAAGCTCCAATACTTTGGCCACCTGATGCGAAGAACTGGCTCATTAGAAAAGCCCCTGATGCTGGGAAAGATTGAAGGCAGGAGGAGAAGGGGATGACAGAAGATGAGATGGTTGGATGGCATCTCCGACTAGATGGATTTGAGTTTGAGCAAGCTCCAGGAGTTGGTGATGAACAGGGAAGCCTAGCATACTGCGGTCCATAGGGTGGCAAAGAGTTGGACACGACTGAGTGACTGAACTGAACTGATATCCAAATTTATGCCTCTAGCCCAAACTTACTTATCACCTTCATTGCAGGGTCTTAAGGGGATTTCTAGGTGGTGTGGTTTCTTTTCCATATGTCACAATCTGGTCCAAGAGGAAGTTCTGTGTTTTTCTGCCTCTTAAATATGCTGCGAATTCATTGAATCCTCTCCATCCTCAGGGGTCCCTCTTTAGAATAAGGCACAAGGAAGGGAAGCCATTTACCTTCCACTCAGAGCCAGGACTCAGAGAACAGAAAGAACCTTCTTCTCCCAGAATTGTCCACTGTATTATCAATTTACTATTCCTTTGTCTTTATTAGCATGACTTTACTTTTCCAGGAGATATTTGCCCCAGGCAAAGAATTTGATTGTTCCTTACAGGAACCTCCTGGAAGATCCATTGAATTTCGGCTATAAAACATAAACAGGGCTTCCCTAGTAGCTTAGTGGTTAAGAAACTGCTTGCTAATGCAGGAGACATGGGTTCGAGCCCTGATCCAGGAAGATCCCACATGCCATGGAGCACAACTACTGAGTCTGTGCTCTGGAGCCA
>NW_011494846.1:2069295-2069669 GCF_000754665.1 Bison bison bison | reverse complement strand
AAAGCTATGGTTTTTCCAGTGGTCATGTATGGATGTGAGAGTTGGACTGTGAAGAAAGCTGAGCACTGAAAAATTGATGCTTTTGAACAGTGGTGTTGGAGAAGACTCTTGAGAGTCCCTTGGACTGCAAGGAGATCCAACCAGTCCATTCTAAAGGAGATCAGTCCTGGGTGTTCTTTGGAAGGACTGATGCTAAAGCTGAAACTCCAATACTTTGGCTACCTCATACGAAGAGTTGACTCATTGGAAAAGACTCTGATGCTGGGAGGGATTAGGGGCAGAAGGAGAAGGGGAGGACAGAGGATGAGATGGCTGGATGGCATCACCGACTTGATGGACATGAGTTTGGGTGAACTCCGGGAGTTGGTGATGGA
>NW_011494846.1:2067543-2069195 GCF_000754665.1 Bison bison bison | reverse complement strand
AGCCACAGTTACTGAAGCCCACGTGCCCTAGAGCCCGTGTTCTGCAACAAGAGTTGCCAGGGCATCTAGGACCACCCCCACCCCCACCCCACCCCCGCCACAGGAAATAGAGAGCAGCCCCGACTCGACTCGCTGCGACTCGAGAAAAAGCTCGCACGGAAACAGACTCTGTACGGCCAAAAATAAATAAATAAATAATAAATTAGAAAAAATTAAACAGACGTTTTATACCCCCGAATTCTATGAGCCCCTTGCTTTAAAATTTTCACTTTGCTATTTTTCAACAGTTCTAAATGGCTATATCATGATTCTAATCGAGCTTCCATGCTTGAAAGGCGTATCTCAAGTCACAATCCAAATTCTCCATAAAATTCGACCTTGCTTTTTCCTTTCCAAGACACGGCCCAAATCCCATTCTGCTTCCCCACAGAAAGCAATAAACCTGGCTCTGTCTCGTCAACAGATTGTGTTGGGAAGTCTGTGTTTGACCTCAGCATCACCGGTTCCATTTCCCCCGGGCTGTGCTCAAATCTATTCTCCAAGTACAGCCAGTATGATCGTTTTAAAAAACACAAATTGGGCCTTGTGATGTTTCTTCTTAAAACCCCATATATCAAATGCTTCCTTCCCTCTCAGTCACTTCTGTTTTCAGCTGTTTCAAGTCAATTCATAGGACAGTGGCTACCTGCTGTGCACACCTAGAGCGGGGACATTGCTTCCTGCCTGGGGGTTTCTCCACATTTGAGGCCACTAAGAAACCTGAAGCAAAAGATAAAACAGTCCCAACTCTAATTTTATCAGCACAACCATTCTGGGAGTCTAGGTTTATTCTTTTCAGGAGGTCCAGAGAAGACACAGGAGAAGGAGATGGCAACCCACTCCAGTGTTCTTGCCTGGAGAATCCCAGGTTCGGGGGTGCCTGGTGGGCTGCCGTCTATGGGGTCACACAGAGTTGGACACAACTGAAGTGACTTAGCAGCAGCAGCAGCAGCAGGGAAGACAATTCCCTGGTAGCTCAGCAGGTAATGAATCCTCCTGCAATGCAGGAGACGCAGGAGATGCAGGTTTGATTCCTGGGTGGGGAAGATTTGTTGGAGAAAGAAATGGCAATCCACTCCAGTATTCTTCCCTGGAGAACCCCGTGGACAGAGGAGCCTGATGGGCTGCATTCCATGGGGTCACAAACAGTAAGGACATGACTGAGCCCACACACACGGGGAAGACACTCCAGTACTTTGATCGAAGTGGCAATGTGACATTTGGGTTTTCCTCCTTCTTTGTCTTAATCTCTTGGTCTTGCCTCCTTCCTGAGATCTTTTCATGTAAACCACTTTCACAGAAGTTTTCATTTCAGGCTCTGCTTTCTCAGGAAACACAAGCCAAGGGTCCCTCCGAGAACTTTCCCTTTTATTGGAACAATATTCAGTGTGCCACTGAGCCGCTGCTCCCCTCTTCTCTCTCATCTCATTCTGGTCTCCCTCCTTGGGCCTCCCTGGAGGCACATTGGCTCCCTTTGAGTTTCTTGACTACATGCAAAAAAAAAATGGCACTGATGAGGAGCAGAACATGCCACCCCAAATGTGAGTCCTCGGCATGAACTGATGAGAAGCTCTAAAAACAGTAGACGTTCACATATGTATTTGTATTTTTAT
>NW_011494846.1:2064766-2067115 GCF_000754665.1 Bison bison bison | reverse complement strand
GGTATCTCCTTCTCTGTACCAGGAAGAGAAAGAGGACTCTCAATCACCAAAAAACTTTCATCAGTGAAGATGGTGCCAGATTTAAGTCTGTGCAACAATATTCCTTACTTTTCCTGGTTATCTTCCATAACAGGCCTCCCCAGTCCCGCATCTTCCTTTTGTCTTTAGTTGGAGATGGTATTTAAGATGATGGCTTGGCCCATTTTAGGGAGCTGTTTGGTTTTCTTGGGTATCTCTGATGTATAAAGGAGGAATTCAGTCACTTCAGTCAGTTGCATCCAACTCTTTGTGACCCCATGGACTGTAGCCCACCATGCTCCTCTGTCCGTGGGATTCTCCAGGCAAGAGTGCTGGAGAGGTTTGCCATGCCCTACTCCAGGGGATCTTCCCGATGCAGGGATCAAACCCATGTCTCCTGCACTGCCTGCATTGCAGGTGGATTCTCTACCACTGAGCCACTGGGGAGGCCCATACAGGAGGGACACAGGTTATTACAGCTGTGTTTTTCTCTTGTTAATTTGTCTTTTATTACAGGAAGGGTCTCAACCTCCAAACCTAGAAGCGTAGAAGGAAAATTATCTTTCTTCCCCACACCAGTTTGCAGACTTCAGCTGCAATTTATCCTGGCTAGAGAACCAGGGTTGTCCACCTCCAGAAGAAACAGGTGCAGAGAGGAGGCCAAGGGTTCTGGAGAGAGCTGGGAGGCGGGGAAGGAGAGCAAAGCGGGGAAGGAGCACACAGATCCCTGGAAGGCACAGGTCCTACCCCTTCTTCCCTCCAGGGAGCTTTCTCTGCAGATCCAGTCACATGAAGCCCATTGGAACTGCGAGTCTCCCTGGAACAGCAAGCTGACTTGAGACACAAGGGTGTTCCTGGCATGTTTTTCCAGTGGAAACTTCAGAAAACCACTTTTCCCTTCTCTGAGGGGTGCCCCCTCCCCACTTCCATCATGTCAGGACAACTCTGTCTTTGATGTATTACAATTAGTCACATTACAGACTGGAAGTGACACTTATATTTTCCTATGTTTCACGTGGTTTGACACATATTCTAGATGCCCCGATGGAAACTGTACATTTCCTGGTTTCATCTGTGTCGGGGTGAAAAAGTCTTCCATCTATCCTTCTCAGTCCTTTGGTTGATCTAATACTTAAAGTGATGTAAAACGGATTAACAGGAGAAAAATATTTAAATTCATATGTATGGGAGCCCCACAAGAATGTGAGACCCAAAGGGAGTCAGGCAATTGAGGCTCCTATGCCATCCTGAGCTCAGAAATGGGAAAGGAAACTGGGGCTCTGAAGGGGAGGAGGGTAATTCACAGGAAGATAAGATGGTAATCAGATGTTTACCCTAGCATGCTGGTAAGTCTTTCAGATAAAGAGTTATCTCTGGTAATAGCTCTCTTTCTGGGCCAGGGCCCCCTATCTAAATTCTTTTATGCAGTTAAGGGAAAGGTGAAAGTTGTTCTTGGTTCTGCTGGGTCTTGATTGCCTTCAGCTCGAAATAATCCACGTGCCAAAGTGGCGTATTTTGGGAGGGAGTGTAGCGTCTACTTCCCTTCCTCAGGAACACAGTTTCTTTTTCTAATTAGTTTCTGTCACTTTAATCCCTTATTGTCAGATTAATACCATTCCTTGTGGAATGTTTGAGAAAATACCAAAAGGTGTGAAGAAGCAAACAAACATACCATAACGCCACTAGAAATAAAGTAGCTTGGTACACGTCTGTAGACTTGTTTTCTATGTGTGATTTCCCTGTGCATGAAACCACCTACAAGTTTGAAAACTCCTTCCACCGGACTTTCCCTGTGGCTCAGTGATAAAGGATCCGCCTGCCAATGCAAGAACTGTGGTTTGATCCCTGGGCCCGGAAGATCCCACATGCTGCAGAGGGCTCTTGGAAACAAGAGAAGTCGCTGCAGTGAGAAACCCTCACTCTGTATCTAGAGAGTAGCCCCCAGTCACGGCAACTAAAGAAAAGCCTGCACAGCAACGATGACCCAGCACAGCCAAACATAAACAAATAAATACAATTATAAACAAACAAAAAAACCTCTCCCTCCACAGAGGACCGCTTTCATCCTGCCCCCCTTTCCTTCGCCAGACACTCAGACTGCCAATCACTCTGGCAATGTGGGTGGGTACATGCCCCAAGCAGGTCCTATCAGAGTCCTTCCCAGGAAATAATAGAAAGACTCCGGAGCTTCCTTTTTGAACTTGAACTGCGGGGCTGGGCTGTGAAATCCTGGCAGTAGTGATAGACAGACATTTTTCTCACAATAGAAGAAACCTACTATGGAAACATAATGAAATACAATACGCAAAGGCCAGCCAAGAAGGGGAGAGA
>NW_011494846.1:2061266-2064666 GCF_000754665.1 Bison bison bison | reverse complement strand
TTCCGCTGTCTCTCCCATCTATTTGCCATGAAGTGATGTTACTGGATGCCATGATCTTAGCTTTTTGAATGCTGAGTTTTAAGCCAATTTTTTCACTCTCCTCTTTCACTTTCATCAAAAGGCTCTTTAGTTCTTCTTCACTTTCTGCCATAAGGGTGGTGTCATCTGCATATCTGAGGTTATTGATATTTCTCCCAGCAATCTTGATTCCAGCTTGTGCTTCATCCAGCCCGGCATTTCGCATGATGTACCCTGCATATAAGTTAAATAAGCAGGGTGATAATATACAGCCCTGATGTACTCCTTTCCCGATTTGGAGCCAGTCTGTTGTTCCATGTCCAGTTCTAACTGTTGCTCTTGACCTGCATACAGATTTCTCAGGAGACAGGTCAGGTGGTCTGGTATTCCCATCTCTTTAAGAATTTTCCACAGTTTGTTGTGATCCACACAAAGGCTTTGGCATAGTCAATAAAGCAAATGTTTTTCTGGAACTCAGCCACTGCCATGGCTGGGGTTCAATTCCTGGTTGGAGCTGAGATCCTGCGAGCTGTGCCATGCAGTCAAAATTAAAAAATAGCTTTAACTTGGCTTCTCATAGTGGAACCAAGCGAGTCATGATCAGTATAGCACTTTTAGACATCATGTCATTTCATCCTTCAACAATTCTTCAACTGGATTTTAACCTCCTGTTACAGACAAGGAGACTGAAATTTAGAGAGGTTAATTATCATGCTTATAATCACTTGGGCGGGGAGGTTACCTAACTCTAAACCTGAATTCTTATTCTTGTTATGTTACAGTTCCACTTTTATTGTATTTTAAAATAATTGTTAGAGAAGTCTTGTTTCTATTGCTGTAATTTATTTGCTGCTGCCTAATTCAGGGTGTTAACCAGTCTCTAGTGTCATGATACCTCCTTTTTACTTTATTATGGATGCTAGCGTGGATCCCCAGGAGAAGGGAATGAAGGGCAACCCATTCCAGTATTCTTGCCTGGAGAATTCCATGGATAGGGGAGCCTGGTGGGTTACAATCCATGGGGTCAGAAAGATTCAGACACAACTGAGCTACTAACACCACACTAACAGGGTGGGTCAAGACAGGCATCTTTTCCAGGCAGGAAACAGCTGGCCCCAGGACCCAGGGTGGGCCTGGCGGAGCTGCCCTGTGGTGAGCAGGGCCTGCCCTGATATCCTCCACTCTGTTCTCCAGCCCGACCGCAGCCCCCAGGCCCTGACACACACCAGTCTGTGTCTCTCCGAAATGGATGATGTTCTCAGGGCGAGTTGAGCACGTCAGTGATCTATTCTCATCACAATCAGTGGCTTGCGACCGCCTTGGTATGGAAAGGGTGAGAATGAGCCTTTCCCAGATCGCGTGACTGGCTTATGTACCTTGTAGAAACTTCAACTGTGATCCAGAAACACACATTCTACTCTCCCCCAATCCTGAGAACCTACACCTCCTCCTAGAATTCCCTGAGATCACTCCCTTCATAGTTTCCGCCTCTCGGAAAGATAATGTTATAGCACAGACGTGGTGTGAGTTTCCTAAGGTGCCCTAACAAAGTACCACTGACTGAGAGGCTTAAAATAAGAGCGATTGCTTCTCTCACATTGCTGGAGGCTACATATCTGAAGTCAAGGTGACCTCGGCACCATGCTTCCTCTGAAGGCACTAGAAAAGAACACTTTCTTGTTTCTTCCAGTTTATTGGGACCACCACGCGTGTTCCTTGGCTTGTGGTAACATAACTCTAATTTTTGCCTTCATTTCATATAGTCTTCCTCCCCTAAGTCTCTATCATAATTCCACTATTACTATTAAGATATTCAGGAACTTTCCTGGTGGTCCAGTGATTAAGAATTCATCTTATGCTTATGGTTGCCAGAGGGAAGGATGAGGGGAAGGGATAGTTAGGGGGTTTGAGATGCTATATTTAAAATGGATACACATTGCTATGTTTAAGATGGGTAACCAACAAGGACCTATATAGCACAGGGAACTCTGTTTAATGTTATGTGGCAGCCTGGATGGGAGGGGAGTTTGGTGGCGAAAGGATACCTGCCTATGTATGGCTGAGTTCCTTCACTGCTCACCTGACATTATTCATTGGCTATACCCCAATGCAAAATAACAAGTTAAGAAAACAAGAAAGAATCTGTCTTGCAATGCAGGGGATGGGAGTTGATCCCTTGTTGGGGGACTAAGATCCCACATGTAGCAGGGCAAGTAAGCCCATGTGTTAGAACTACTAGGCCTTCACTGAAATGAAAGATCTTGCAGGAGGCAACAAAGATGCCAAATAAAATAATGTTAATAATAAAAGATATCTACTTTTCCCCCTGTATGAGGCCTGGTTTAAATGTAGGAACTATTGGATAGGAAAAAAGTTCTCCTCTACACTCTTATGCCCAGTACTTGGAGCCCGCAAATTAAACTGACAAACGACAGGTTAACAGAAGAAAAAGCACACTGTTTATGGAGGCAATATGCATACATGGGGGAATACTCAGTGATGAGTGGCTCAGGGGGTGATTAAAATACGGGGCTTATATACCCTCTTAACAAAGGGGGATAAATCTATGGGGAAGTAAGACAAAGGAAGAAGGTTTGGGATCCGGTTGTTGTTCAGTCGCTCAGTCAAGTCTGACTCTTTGTGACCCCATAGACTGCAGCAGGCCAGGTTCCCCTGTCCTTCTCCATTTCCCAGAGCTTGCTCAAACCCAAGTCCATCGAGTCAGGATGCCATCCAGCCATCTTATCCTCTGTCGTCCCCTTCTCCTCCTGTCTTCAATCTTTCCCAGCATCAGGGTCTTTTTTAATGAGTCAGTTCTTTGCATCAGGTGGCCAAAGTATTGGAGTTTCAGCTTTAGCATCAGCCCTTCCAATGAATATTCAGGACTGATTTCCTTTAGGATGGACTGGTTGGATCTCCCTGCAGCCCAAGAGAGACTCTCAAGAGTCTTCTCCAACACCACAGTTCTAAGGCATCAATTCTTCGGCGCTCAGCCTTGTTTATGGTCCAACTCTCACATCCATACATGACCACTGGAAAAACCACAGCTTCAACTAAACGGATGTGTGTCGGCAAAGTAATGCCTCTGCTTTTTAATACGCTGTCTAGGTTGGTCATAGCTTTTCTTCCAAGAGCAAGTGTCCTTTAATTTCATAGCTGCACTTATACTATTTGCAATGATTTTGGAGCCCAAGAAAAGAAAATAAGTCACTGTTCCCACTTTTTCTCCCATCTATTTGCCATGAAGTGATGGTACTGGATGCCATGATCTTAGCTTTTTGAATGCTGAGTTTTAAGCCAATTTTTTCACTCTCCTCTTTCACTTTCATCAAAAGGCTCTTTAGTTCTTCTTCACTTTCTGCCATAAGGGTGGTGTCATCTG